>NW_020536999.1:35047729-35065540 GCF_003426905.1 Ctenocephalides felis | reverse complement strand
TCGCCGCGTCGTAGATTTTTTTTTTTTTTTGCAACGCGATATCCACTAAACGTTCTATAAATTCTTGTGAAATGTGTTTTTCTTCGTAGTCTATGATAAAAAACTTTCTCGAAACCTATTCACTCGTAGTTTTTGCGGTAATTTACAAGCGCTTCTTTGGTTGTGATGTGACTTTTTCTCATTTTTCCGATCGACGGAATAGATAGTTGAGGATGTTGGCGAATAATTTACAAACTCGCTGGTAATAGATAATGTTGCATAAAAGAAAAAAAATATTACAGAATAGTTAATTTTGATGTTCAATATTTCGTATTCAATACTGACTCTGGTCTTGATAAAAATTAATTAGTTTTAATTAACACTAAAATCCAGTATTGTAAATTATATTACCGTTATTAGTAATGTATTTTATAACACTTATTCAACAAGTTGCCAACTGATGATGGTATATTATATGTTGAGTGTCCTGATATTTTGTTCTTGTCCTGTAGCCTTTGTCCTGATATTTTGCAGATAAAAAGTATGCAAAAAAATTGTTACAGAATACCATTTTAAAAGTTTTATCAAAATTTCGTTCGGCTATGTGGTATGCCTTTTTATGTGTCTGTGCGTTTCCCAGCGTTTGACTATTACGGGCCACGTGCCAGAATCAATAGACTGGCGAATAAAGAACAATCAGACTCATATACCACTGGCAAGCTTTTAAGTCCGATATAGAGGCCCTTGCTCTGGGTTGTACGAATCAAGGCTATCACATGGAATGAAATCATATTTGCCGGCTTTAAAAGCTTACAAATTGTTTCACTCATTGTCATCTGTTTGTAATTTGGAAACATTTGTCCTGCTGTTATACAAGTAAGAGCTCAAATGCTAAGATACAAATTTAATTCATTTTAGTTTTTTAACTAATATTTTATCTAATTTGACATTGCAATTCAAATACTCTTCAAAACAAATTATTGAGATTCAAGTAATTCTGCAAAAATTTTTTGGGCAAAAAAAAATTATATACACTTGTGTGTCAAAGTTTATGTTGTAAGATGCTTATCAACTGTTTCATTAATAATGGTAGAGTAGGTTATAAGGTTAAAAAATAAGACTAATTTACTTTACAAACAATATTTGCAGAAAGAAGAAAGAAGATTTGTAATTAGCCATTACCTTGATTCCTTCCTTGTTAGTTTTTTAGGTTGTGAGCGCTGTTGTTTAGTTAATGAAACCTTATAATTTTTAAGTATTCGACATTTAATTGTTTTATAGGATGTATTGTTATTTTCTTAACTCTATAAAAGCTTTCAACCCCGATGGGGTGAAAAGACCTTTTGAATATTTACCCTGGCAAAAGTGTTCACAATAACATATGGGCAGTAAATAAAATAGTAAAATAAGTTAAAAAAGCAATTTTACAAGAGATAAATTAAATGAATAGTCATTCCACCTCTGCTGATGAATACTTCTGATGAAATTCCAGATCAAGATTAAGTACAGCAATACAGTGTTATAAAAAAGTACCCACGAAACTTTTATTTTGCACTGGTTGAATAATGTAGCTATGAATCCATAAAAACCCTTCAAAATTATAAAATAAGGCATTAGTATTGTTTGCGTCCCACTTTACTCCGCCTATGAGGTAAAAAGGACCAAGTGACAAATTTTTGAAAAGCACAAAAACACATTTCTACAATGATGAATTAGCTCGGAGTTTTACTGAATATAGACATGGAGATAGTTGTTTTTTTATTATGTGTTTTAATTTGTGATATAGTTGATCTGCTTTTCAAAGTATAATTGCTCAATGTCAAATTGAACCTTTGTGCAGCGCTATGAACTACATTTTAATATTCGTTTATCTCAACGAGAATTTTATCATACGCGTTTTGTAATCAATTCAATATCGAAGCTATATTTTTTAATTGAAATTCAAACACGAAACTTAATGAAAAAGAAACAATATATCACAAGCAAAATATTTAATTCAAATACTTCAATAAGCTCACTTAGTCACATACTTGCTTTTAATTATCGTAACAGTTTTATGAGTTTCCATTGCCGTGTTTTTAATTAATTTCAAAGTTGTCAAGTGGATTGTTCATTCAAGTGGACCACTTGAAAAAAGCTCATATTATTTGCATAAAATGCAGAAGCACTTTCTTTGCGCTGCACAGTTTTTTATACTGACACTTGAACGAAAACATGATTGCATATTTGCATTTATTTAGGTCACAAAACGTGATCAACCGGAATTACAAAGACTTTTTTGTAATTAGAAATAAGATTTAATGATGTATAAAAGAAAAACGTTAGAGAATGTTTTTATTAACACCCAACATGTTTCTCAGAATTAAATTCAAGTATTAAAATAATATAGAGTATATAGAATAACTTAAAACTACACTACATTACAAGTTGAAAATTATAGTTTATACTAATTGAGAACACAATAAAATATTTTTATTTATTATTTATAGAACTTAACGAGCGCATGAACTGTTTTATATATGTAGCTGACAACACATCTATGTTATATTACATATTTATGATATAATTTTTATTATTTTAATTTCTAATTTTTTTTTTATTGATGCAGCAATTCCGGCCTATTTTCACTTATTAGAAACATATTGCAATCTATACTTTCACGTGGAAACCGATGTCACTACTGATTGATATCAGGCAAGATATCAATCCTGGAACCTCTGATTCGAAATCTCTCATCACTAGACTACTAACTATTCGATTTTGTTTATTTAAAAAAAAGTAATGAATTATCCAATAAAAATATAATATCAATCATGATTTTTCCACTTTTTAATCGAATGTAAAATTGAAAAGTGTAAAGGAGCTAAGGGCTACATGTAACGGGGGTAATTAGTAACAGGCAATTTTCAATAGAATGTTAAAAGATAGTAAAATATTTTTTTGTCTTGATTTGACATATTGTGGACATATGCACATTGTCGTTTTTTTGTTACTACTTTCCATTATAGATGTTACAACTAGTCCCAAAAACGAGATAACACTCCACTTTTTATAGAAAATGATAATTTTGAAATAATAAGCAACAGTTATGAATTTATTTTAGCTGGATGTGGTAGAGGAAAAGTTGTAAATGTATTTATCTTTATTTCATAGAAATATGATCATAGATTTCAAGATATATTAGTTTAAAGAAAACTGTTACAACCAGCCCCTAGCTAGGTGAAGCATTCAGGTTGGATTTTGAATAAATATACATAATAATACGCAAAAATAAAAATAATATGTACATCTTAGTACATAATAAAAAATGATGGCATATCAAAATAATAAATTGTTGAGTCTTTTCAATAGTTAGTAAAATCTCTCTATTATCCTATACATACCAATATTCCTATAACATTTCTGGTTGTATTGTATCACTTTAGGCTTTTAATCCCGGAACCAGCTCTCATTTATCCTAATCACTTCCTACTCTGAACGCTAAGTTTTCTTATATTAAACAAATTCCCTTGCCATTGTTGCCGCCAACATGATGGAATGCAAACTAACGCCCGGCCATTAACATATTTCCTTAACGATAAGCATCTTAGAATCCGGAGGAGGTTTCTCAAGAAAATGCTCAAGATTCGAGTCTTAACCTACGTAAACACAACGCTCATCTGAAAAGGAAAGTGATCATCGGAAGTGAATCATCTGAATGCGGCTTCCAGCCCGGATGAATACCGGATTGGGGTTAATGGCGTGTATTACATTTCTAGCTGGCAACGTGATTGCTTGAGAAAAGTCGTTCGAAGGATATTACGAATGACAGTGATAAGTTACGCAGAATCCACTAGCTGAGGATATTGAGCAGAGGATTCTAGGTATCTTCAGAAACCACTACGACGAGTTGATCAAATTACTAGTACGCCCTGAACGTCTGGAGTTAGCGATCTGTGTGGTCTCGAAATCCTATTGAAGACTTTGAGACGAAGTTGAATGTGGTTTAAGTTCGTGACCTATTTTAAAATATTATTAAACGCATTTAAAAAATTGACTAAAATTATATTGGACTTGTGAAGTCAAATCTAGATAAAAGTAAAAAATATATATTAAGTTCATAAGCTATTTTATAATTCAATGAATTCAAGGAAATATTCAAAAATTGTTGGACTGTAAAAATCAAATACAACTATTAGTAAAATAATATGTACTAAGTCGAAAGTTCGTGACCTATTTTAAAATATTAATAAACGAATTTAAAAAATTAACTGAAATTATATTGGACTTGTTAAGTTAAATCTAGATAAAAGTAAAAAATATATATTAAGTTCAGGAGCTATTTTATAATTCAATGAATTCAAGAAAATATTCAAAATTTGTTGGACTGTAAAAGTCAAATACAACTATTAGTAAAAGAATACGTACTAAGTCCGTGTTGTAATTCCTAATATTATTCAAAATTAAATATAATTATTAGAAAAAAGTGTATCATGTTCGTGTGACATATTTTATAATATTCAAGAAACTGAATAAGTTGACTAAAATTATATTTAAATATTATTATATTTAAATTAAAAGTATCCATTATGACATTTAAATATTAGTAAAAAAAAGTTCATTTATTTCATGACCTATTTCATATTATTTAACTAATTGAAAAAGTTAGTTTATTAATATAAATATTAGTAAAACAATGTAAACTCAGTTCGTAACTTATTTTATGAAACTTTTTACCAAATTTAAGAAATTGTCTAAAATTATATAAAACTTAATTCTGAAAACTAAATATAACTATTAATAAAATATGCTAATAAGTTCAGAATCAATTTTAAAATATTATTTAACTAATAGATAAAACAATCAAAATACAGGTTATTGAAATGATGTTCATTAAGTTCGTATTCTGTTTCAAAGTATTTTTTAACATCATCAAAATTATAATATTATAGACTTAACCGTAAAGTCAAATATATTTGTTAAAAAATGATAATGTGTTAAGTTAAAAACTCAAAACACTTTAAACATTCAAATACAAATATTATTAACAGAAAAATTACATGAAGTTCGTACCTCATTCCTTAATATTATTTACAATTACATTGTCTAAAAATATACTGGATTTGACCATGAAAATTTGTATTAAGTTCGCGTTCTGTTTCATGATATTATTTATTGAACTGAAGAAATTGGTCTTTAGGTTTATGGTCAAAAATATTAATTTTTGTCAGAGATATTATCATAAAATATTATCTAGTTGTAATGGTAGTCTAGTTGGACTAGATTTAACAAAGTATAATCAAAGATGTAAAATTTGTAGATCAGTATCAACGAATATCATCATGTTATTCTCAGCAAATGTCTACATATCACAAAAGTTATATTTTTCATAAATAGCTTTTGGAAATTTTATCAACCACCCTTTATATTACACTAATCAACCTCAATTGCAATATAAAATACGTTTAATAATTAATATGATTATATCAGATATATCAAAAATGTAATTAATTAATAATAATGCCACTTAGTTTTCGAAAATCACAATATTTAGATGATACATACTGTTTCTGCTTCTATTGTATTTATTTTTCAGAGCAAGTTCACTGAAAGTAAAACATGTAAAACTACATCAACACATTACTCTTCATATTACTCTTGATAGCTCTGCTTTGTATTTGAGCAGCTACTCTTTAAACTTGCACAATATTCCCAATAATTTTACTACGAGTTTCAGCTCGTATAAAAATCCGATCGTTGATCCATAAATTACAGATACAATCTCTTCTCGGCGTGTAATGTTTCTGATAGATTTGCGATCACAGGGAACTAATAGATATTCCTCGCAGCGTTAAAACGTCAATTACGAGAATATCCAGTGCAATATTTCCAATCTGTGGGTCTGTTGAGCTGACAACTTCAGATATCACAAATCATTATTATAATGTAGCTCTGCTCGACGTAAAATACTATTTCGATTCGATGAATGGCTCGCGGTGGCTTTTGCCTTTGAAACTCGTTCGCGGGTTTCTGTAACAAAACGACAGAGATTCGATCGATCTATCCTATATTTCGCAGACTTTTGCGCTAACGGCGCGGATTGAACGCGGATTCGCAGTCAATGTTACATTTTGTCCGGATGTCAATGCCAGGCGGGGGATTATATTATATTATGCAGAAGCAGAAGCAGAAGCAGAAGGGATATAGTAGCTACACGACAGGTAGGTATACTTAGACTAACCATAAATACACATAGACATATACAAATCATCATTGAGTTTGTTCTTCTAGTGCACAAAAAAAATCAGGTCTCGCAAACTAAACAACAGAGATCACAACCAAAAAAAATAACAACGAAATAAAATACTTTCCTTATAGTTTTTTAACCATTGAAGTTAATCTTCTGATAGCGAAGTCATAAGAATCAAATTGGTGGCCGGCTATCCATCATTTGCCCTCTACTTTCAAATGTCGTTGTTGAAATTCCTAATTTTACTTGTTTTTAAGATATCACCTTCATCCACCCTTTTTATCTGCGGACCTTCGAACCCCGCTCTACCCTAATTTATTTTCATCTTTACAAAAAGATTAACAAAGAGTATATAATTTACCATGTAATATAGACACAAATAGTATACAGTTAGTATACTACTTGATATAATATAATATATATATATATATATATATATATAATAAAAATAAAACAATTTGTTTTTGGAAGATGTTTAATAACGACGTTTTGGAACTAGATTCGTTAGTATCTAGATCCAATAATAAAATCAATTTGTTTTTTGAAGGTGTTTAATAACGACGTTTCGGAGCTAGATACGTTCCATCATCAGGTTTATTCTGTCAAAGACAATGTTTTTTTTTAAATATTGACTAACATTAATTAATGATGGTTATTACAGATAATCTGTAATGGAACGTATCTAGTTCCGAAGCGTCGTTATTTAAACATCTTCAAAAAACAAATTGTATTTTATTATTGAATTCACTGTTCGGAAAAGAAACAATCAATATATTGAAAAAATCCAGGACTTATGAATTGAATATATATAATAGTAAATGTATACAGTTTAGTATCGTAACGAGAAACAGTAAATTTTATGAATAGGAGTTTTTCAAACTGTTAATTAGAGGAGTGATTATCCAGATGCAACTTTATATACACGTATGCATAGGTTACTTCATTACTTACAAAAAAAACGAGTAAACCTATATTGTATTTTGTATTAACACGTCCTTACGTCGAAACAATAAGACGTTTTGATTTCATTCAGTAAAAACAAATGTAAAAGATTTGCACTAAGTTATATAAGTACACTTATAAATTAAGGTAACAAAGAGTACCACTATCGTACTACAGTACACAATTACATTGTTGTTCTTGACTTGGTTCTTTAATATTATTATATTTATTTACTTAATGTATATTATATAAAATAATGCTTACAATGAAATGTTGCTATATATTATTAAAATCATCGTCTTAAAATAAAATAATATAATCTTGATATGTTCTACTATACCTAAATGCAATCTAAATCAAGGATATATTTACAAATCTTTCAAAATAAAATGTTATATTTTTCAAACTCCCAATCACATTGATTTTTGCTTTAAATATAACCCATACTATTAAAGCAATATATAGAAAAAGGAATTTTCATGAAAGTAAAACCTACTTTCTAATTCAGGTATAAAAATCTACCATCACAAATCATTTTAAAAATAAAGAGGGCATCCGTTAATCACATGAGCTAATTTTTAAGTATTTTTGGACCCCCCCCCCCTCCCCCTTAGTAATACATGGTGATATTCAAAATTACCACCCCCCTCCCCCACCAAACAACACGTGTATTTTAATCACGTGACAAAACTGTAAAATTTCTGATTTTTTTTTTAAAATGTTTGAATTTAAAAAAAAAATCAGTTACAAAATAAATACACGCGATATCTTAATATACCCCTCCCTCCCCCACGTGATATTTTGTGATTTTTTGCCAAACCCCCTCTCCCCCTAAAAACCTCACGTGATTAATCGTTCTAATCGATCTAATAATCCAATAGAACTATCACAAAAATTCAAATTATTATTAAATATTTCACTATTCCTTGCTACTTATTAGCATTCGTTTAACTTTCAGCTTTCGTTTTCATTTAAAACTTTCCTTGCGTCGCCCTTTAACCAGTCACCTACAATTAAATTCAAACGCCGAGTTCTCATAATTTCAGACTACAGTGTAATATAGAATCCACACCTTAAATAGAATTAATAAATGCTCCCAAAATAAATTATTTTTAGCGTGGCTCATGCCTTTTCCACTGGCGAAATGCCCAACCTACATAAATTAAATTCGCCTTATATAAAATTAATGCGATTACTGGAAATATGAGTTCCATTATATTAGAAGGAAATACGAAACGCAATGTCATCATTGGTGACCTACATCCGTGGTACATCATTGACAGAAATCTTATAAAAATGAGAAAATAAGGCTCGTTTATTCCGGATGCTTTCGTAAATTGACTTGGTTAAAGATGTACGAAGATTTTGGAAAAGTAGATTCATGAAGATGAAGATTACCGATATGGAAACATAGTAAAGCTAAGTAAATACAAAGTAATCAGTGAATAATTTGATAGCCAGCAATACAACAGCTTTCATTTCGTCTCGGTAAAGAAAAAGATTGCCATTTAGAATAGAAACAAAAAAAATGCTTTATAGTATGAATCTTTCTGATAGACCGATAAATTGACTTATCAGAGATAATCAGGTGCACTAAAATAGTATCGTTAGTTAATTACAAGAAAATGCATTTTATCCATTCAAACAGCTATGCAGCATTAACATATGAAAAGCACCACTGGTGCTTACTAGAAACATACTTAGATTTGATACTAACTGGTTATTTTATTTTATTATCCAAACGTTAACCTAGAATACTTCGTTGACGCTCCCTAGTCAGCTACTAAACATAATATAAAACTAGTGGGGCGCATGGCATCGTGCCTTAAGGCAAATTGCTGGAACTTCCCGTACCAAAATTTTTTTTTTTAAAACATTTTTGAAAAAAATTTACTCTGAAAAATTAGATTTTTGAGGAACTATAAATTTTTGACAAAAAGACTTTTTGAAGAAAAGTGTATTTTGAAATATTTTGGAAATTCTGAACTTTTTTCAAAGCAATCGTACTGCTTTAACTGCATAGAGACGAAATATCGAAGCGCGTAACGCCGCGCCGCCGTCTAACGGATAAGCATTGGTACGGAACCCATAGGAATGTGAACAAAATTTATACTTATTGTTAAAATGCCTATAAAATATCTGATAATTTGATGTTCATATGTCTAATGATCATTTTTGACTTCTTGATCATCTTGTTAATACAAGTAAAATGTTTTTTGAATGATTCAATTCGAACGCTCCGTTCTCTTAAAAACTAAGTTACTGTTTTTGACACTTTTTGCCCCATATCTTCGGAACGGCTAGACCTGCTTTCGCCAAAAACTAAAGCACGTCTCCTTATCAATACGAATCGAATGTTTTTTGAATTATTAAAATCGCTTCATCCGTGTTCCCGAAATCGTCGACGAAAATTTGTATCCGCACACACATACACACACGCATACACACATACATCAATTTTTTCTAAGGTATGCCAAAATATTCAGAAACCTCTGAAACGTAAAGATATATAAAAATTTTCATTTTCGTTTTTTTGCGATTACTATAACTTACCCTACGGGAAGTTAATAAAAAAATCTAAAATAGTTTTTCAATTGGACAGTTCTGATGATGAGGGTAAATTTATAAGGAATTTTGATGTGTAAAATGAAAAAATAGTTTCAAAACTAGAATCCTCTAAAGAACATATGTATTTTTGGTAGATTCTTAAAGTAGTTTTCATAGTAGTCATTCAAACAATAAAGTAGCTCGAACAATGTTTCGGAAAGCTGCGATTTCTAAGATATTAAATTAGTTGATCAATTAAACTGAGAGTTACATATATACTGTAACAATAGCAAACACTCAGTAAGGAACATTATTCGGTAACCAACAATTCAGCAGCTCTAATGATTTCGCTTTGTATGTCGCAGCAATTCAGAAGTGATAAATTAGATCCTGTGGCTTTATTATCGTTCACTGATCGTGCTTAATTAGTCAGATATCTTGGCGGCCGAGACTATCAGTAAGCGGCTAATATCTTGCAGCGAATTTACTGTGCGGTAAGTATCGAACGCGCTTTACTACCGAAAGCTCGCGTGCTTTTAAGCTCTGTTGGGGGTGCGCAGAGCCTCTCGATATATTGTAGAAACAGGGCTAATTTTAGAGTTTCGGAATAAAATAACAATCATTCTTTCAACACCTAAACTTAGATAGAAGATTTACAAAATACCAATTATTAATAAGGTCAGATCCAACGAATATAATGTTTCGAATATAATTTAAATTGATATTTTACAAATTCAGTATAACCGGTATAAAGCATGTAAAGTGTAAATGTAAGTAATACAATTTATCTACTCATATATTCTATATATTGAGAATAGCCGATCGTATTGTAACAAAATCTCATACGTATAGAAAGTAGAAAATGATTTTACAGCAACCAGAAAGTTTGGATAAGTATCTTTTCATCACCAATAATACTAATTATGAATAGTTACGATTAGGAAGAACAGCATAAAATACATTCGTAGTAATAAATATTATTATCATAAGCATAAACACTATAGCACGTACCATTAGAGCCCAAACTGTTGAAAGTTAGTAACTGTATTTGCAATTACTTTTAAATATATTTGTTTTAAAAACTTGATTTATGTTATCATCCTGCTGAAACTAAAATACTAAATTAATTTGATTTTTTCTAATTTACTCATTAACTTAATTACTAACAAATAAAAGTATATCATAGAATATGTCTCACAATTTATGTTCTTATTTTACCTTATATATGTTACGTTCTTAGAGCAATATCTTGATACAAAGCATTAATAAAATAAAATATAATTTGTAGAAGTAAAACTTTATAGAAACATTCAATACCTTTCCGTAGTATTGAAACTAATGCAATAGTATTATATAAACATTAATTAATACTTATAATTTTTCATAATATTTTATATTATCACTATTAATTTTTTCTTCAGCAGACTATAGGAATAAGAGAAATTATAAGCAATTGAAATCCGAATCACTGAAAAACTATGAAAGCGTATGTGCAAAATAAAACTTAAATAGTGTTCAAGATTTAATTAATCAAATAGATTCATCAAAATTTATTCAGATGTTTATATAGAAAATTTGAATTCAAAATTTCACTACATATAGAACAAAATTATTACTTTCTAAAATTATATTCTAATATTGTAGACATATTTTCTAATTAAAGAATTTTACTAAAAAACATATATTATTTAAAATAATAACAGTGAGCAAAATGTAATACAATCGATAACTAATGAACCGTGCAGTAGCAACCATAAGAAATTTAAACAACATATAAAAAGTATTGAATTTTACCAGTATCGACATTGGATAAAAGTATTGGATCTCTATTTTCCTATTCAATTGCTTTAAGGCGAATTTAGTGCTCATTAGCGCGCACTAGGGAAACTTGCAACAGGTAAGCAGTTGCAGTTGCAGTACGTGAATCCAAGTTGGCCGGAACACATAACACTAGGTGCATAGAATCGTCAACAGGAAAAGAGCTGATGTACTTTACTTTATTCTTTATTCGATACATTCACTCAAAATATAAATAGGAAGATAAAATCTACAAGCTATTATAATAGTAATATAATGATTACACAGGTGCACAAAAAAGTACAATGTAGTGTTTACCGCTGAACAAGAATCTGAAGTCAAAATTGTGGGTCAATTGGCGAAAAATTGAAAAATATTAAAAAGTAACGTCAGAATCTCCGATCTAGTAATTCTACTGCATAAGAATCAAATACTTATAATTTCTGTCGTTTCTTTGCTCATTTTACCTTTAATGACTATTGAGTTTCAAATAAATAATGAAATTAAGTTTTTTTGTATAATTCAGCTGTAATTTACAGACATTGATGCAACCATGTTTGCAATTTGAATATCAGAAAATGTGTTGCGAAAATATTGCTGTATTCTACAAAAATTGGATCATTTAAGTGAATACTCAATAGTCATTTGGTAAAAAGGACCAGAAAAGGACAAAAATTATAATATTTTAAGTATCATGCAGAAGAGACACCAGATCAGAGATTTTGTCTTTTTTTTTAAATAAAAATCAAGTTTTTGCCATTTGACCCCCAGTTTTGACTTTAGCGGTAAAAATTGCATTGAAAAACATATGACACACACCCAATGCAACAACTTATAAACATCAATAAATGTTTATTGATAAAATGTGTTAGGAAGTATCAACTGCACATAATAGATATAAAGCTTAAAGCGAATAAATAAATAAAATAATTAAGCAGGCGTTAAGGGGGTATTCTAGTGTAGAAATTCAAAAAAAACAATTTTTTTTTATTTCATATTTTCAAAGGGTACGAAAAGGTTTTTGAAAATTTGAATTAATTTCGGAGATATAGGCATTTTACTGACTCGGTCTCCATACTGGTTTGGCTTCACGCAAAACTTTAAATGCGTTTTTCTCTGAACAGACTTTTTCAGTACTGTTGACACGATTTCTCGAGTTTTAATCGACCGATTCACTTGAAATGTTCACAGAGTCTTGTTTAATGACCTATCTATAGCCCGAACTAGGATTATTCCCAAATTCTAATTTTCACTATTTTTAAAAAAATCGAGAAACTCAAAAAAAAAACATTTAAAAAAACACTTTTTTTCGAACAGTCGCCAATTTGTAAAACAAAATTTTTTTACTTATCGCTAGTTTGAGCGATTGCGACTTCATTGTACATTAATAATCTTTTTATTTTTTGCATTTCCGATGGCTAAGAGGGCTGAAATCATGTCAAGACTGAAGTGCCAATTTTTTGAGACCACCTACTTCATCAGCTGCCAGTTTTCCAATTTTCAACTTTTTTATTCTTTACTTTTTGTTTTGTATTTTAATAATATTAATAAACAAGTGGTAAAAAATGGATAGTAAAAACATTCATTGCTTTCTTTTACGACACTTTAAAAATGATCTAAAATTCATCGCTTTACACTTTTTTACACCCCTTTAAGAAAAACAAAATAAAGTAATAGAAGTTAAAGATATAAAACAGAAAAATCATTATTTTGACTAATTAACGTATAAGAAGTACATCAATTCTCTACAGTTTGTGATCTTTGGGATTCCGATGCATCAATTTTGATATAATGCATTATAATATTAGGTTGTCAAATATCTCCCTTCCGCTTTTTTGCTCTTGGTTTATAATACAAAAAGGCGGAAGGGAGATATTTGACAACCTAATACTTCTCGTGTAAAATTCGTATGGTCATTTAATAGTTTTCGATTGAAATACACCTAGCATCTTCTTTTGCAGCAAGACGATAACCATACAATTAAATAAAGAAAAATTTTAGAATAAGTTCTCCTAACATGCAATTACATTTTCCACCGGAGCTTTACCCTAAAGCTTCGTTGCAATCACCTACCTAACGGGGTTCAAGAGTGTTCGAATAATATTTACGGTACTATTGGATTTCGCATCGGCAAAAGCGAACAAATATTATGATACTCAGGTTTCACTTAGAAGACGATTGTATTGATCACATGATGCGAGACGTATAAACAAGATTATCTTGTCATGTGAACGACATAGGTGTGGGTAATTTACCCCAACAATTGGGTAGACGACTGTCTGTAACTATAGGCAATATGGGATTCAATATGTAGAATTATTAAGGAAAACGTCACAGAGGAGCTAAGAATAGTTTTGAATATTATAGCTCCAGACGTAAAAGCTATAACGTAAACAGAAAATACTTATTGTTACAGTTCAATAAGAGAAAATACTTGAGTTCAGTCTGAACAGGCCGCAAATAGAAATAGATTTTGCATAGAAAATATGATAAATGAATATGGATTTACCTTTATCATATACAACAGAAGAGTATGCTTCAGAATAGTACATATGAAAAAAAATCACAACAAATTTCAATAACCTTCTCATTTCGAAGATATTTTTGTCTATCATTCGTATAAAATGATTATTTGAAGTAATCATGGCAAATATTAAAACGTTAAATAAAATTATATCATTAAAATTATAGGAATAACAAAATTATATCTTGAAAATATAAAATAAACATAAATAAATATATCGATTATTATTATCATTTATGAAAACAATAAAAAACTTACTGAAAATTAATTATTTTATAAAATTGAATAGAATTGTTGAGATTATTTCGCAACAGGTTTTCTGAAATTTTAAGTTTTTGTGTACTTGTAAGAATTTAGATATATCCTTGAATAAAATAATAATTTTAAACATATTTTATATTATAAAAATGCAGTTTAAATCATATAATTCTATGCGTCTGTTATAACAACAAATAATACATTATCAAGGAATATCCAATATTAAAATTTGCAGTTAAAATTAATTACTTTAGAAAATCGAATAGATTTATCTATTCGACTTTTTTTCATAAGACATTTTTGAAAAAAAAAATTCATTTGCAAAAAGATTCAGATATATCCTTCGATAAATTCGATTAAAAATAGTTTACCTACTACTATGAAAATGCAATTTAAAAAAATATTCTTTCGGTAAGTAATAGTAACGAATAACTGTTGAGAATTTAGAATTAATGATGCTTTTATATTTAAAAAAATTTTAAACTAGTGATTTTCAGATGTTATAAGCAAGTTTTTAAGAGAATGAATTAGCTGTTTTTTTCAGTTAATTATGACATAAAGATATAATTAAATATATTAATAATGATAGATTACTATATTTAATCACATCTGACTTCATTTACTCATTTTTGAGCACCTTTCTCAAGAAAAACTTAGTGTTAGAACGCGGGATATAATAATTTCAGGATGCTTATGAAACTGAGATTCATCCCAGTATATTACACTGAAAAATTTAGCTTATCCATCTAATACTAATTAAAGAATATTATAATCTATTAAATTTTTAGTCGAGGTAAAATTTTACAAAGAACTAAGGCAAATGTCTTTTTTTCACAACAGTTTTCTGCTATTTTAAATATTTTCATGTGCAAGTATAATGCTAAAAGATGTAAAATATAACATTAGATTAAGTCGATAAAACACATTTTTCCTAGTTTCAAAATGCAATCTGAAAATAGTACTTCTCTGTGCGCCTGTAGCAACAATATTTAAAAGAATATTATAAACTGCATTAGCAAAGGAGCTTTTAGTTTCACAATACTTGTGCATACTGTTTGATCAATTCTATTATTTATTCAGTCTGATTATAAAAGTTATTCCAAAGTCTCAGTTCAATAAATTCTCAACAACTTATCTTATACGTTAAGAGGATTTTAAATAGGTTGCCGCTAGTTCGAAAGCTCCTCTCGAAGTCCATAAAGTACGCCTAGACTAGTCCTTTACAAATAGGCTCGAGTCCTAGACCTGGGTCAGCGAACGGACGCAATTCGGCCAGGACGTGACTGTTTGAATTAGTTCAACTCTCCATAGTATCTGAAATCGGTTCTGGATGTTCCTGTGCAATATGGAGTGTCCCGCACAATTTGCCGCCTTCAAGTTTGCGTTTCAATTAGCCTCGCTTGCAGCTCGCTAAGTGCGTTATTTATAGATTCCTTTGTACGCGGAAATGCAAATTACGGTTTGCTAAATTATCTCACATATTAGATGGAAAAGGTAAATCTTTTAGTGTAATATGTTGGGACACATGAATTTCGTAAGAAAAATAATTCTAAATCAAGTGAGGTCTGGCGATACCGTATTTCCTTAAAAACGTTATTGAGTAAGTGAAATGCAGTAAAGAAAACATTCCCTTAAAACGCAATAATGAGTAAGTGAAATGCAGTAAAGAAAACACATATTCAATAATGCAATATAGAATACACCAATATTTATTAATTATGTATGATAATAAAATTCTAATTTTGGATTACCGTTTCATAATTTAATACCTTTATACTGCTTATAAATCATAGCAAAACTAATATTTGGAACATTGACATAAACATGAATGAGTACGAATTAGACACAGATAAATACAATTAACGATAAAAACTCTTCTTTTTCATAATTTATTAGATTTACGAAATGCTAATTACAAATTTAAAAAAAAAAAAATATTAGATAGAATAGGTAAATACTTCAGCGTAATTATTGGGATACTGTAATATCAGTTTTATAAGAATCCTCAAATATTCATTTCTCGTGTTCTAACAATATAAGTTTTTCTAGAAAAGCTGCACTAAAATGAGTAAATAAAGAATGAAGTCAAATGTAAAGTAAAAATCTCTCATAATAGTGATGTAGGAAATACGTAATATAGTGCCACATCAAAATCATTATACATAAAACACCCAAAATCTAAATCATTTATTTTTCTTATAATTTTTGAAGCTGAATTTAATTTTTTATTATTTTCATATATTTTATAAATCATATATAACTAGCATTTTGAACTTAGATATTACTTGAAAAGGGTTAGTACTAAATATAATACCAATAAAAGTTGTAATTTTCATAACTATCTGAAAAATCTGCTAATACATTCTCTTAAATACATTTAATTCATGAAGTGAAAAAAAATTAATGTAAGCTAATTCATTCGCTTACAAAATCTAAAAATCACTAACTGGTTAAAAATATTTTTTATAGTATAAAAGCTATATCAATTATAATTTCTAATATTAATATTAGCATAACTATATTAATTATTAATTCTTGCTATTTGTGTCATTTTCAACATTTTCAACTTTTTTAATCTTTTTCAACTTATTGCTGAATATTTTATATTGCTAAAATTTTAACATTTAAACATTATTAGAAGTGTTAAAGAAAAATGATTGTAAGTGTGAGTCAACATATACGTAAATGTTGGCTTGGGTATGTTCAGGATATGCCTCTACCAAAAAGTAATTATTTATACTCCTTATACAAAGAAAAAAACAAAAGAACCCAGAGCATTCAAATAAAACCAAAAATACTTTCAGTTCTTATTCCTCGTTGCTCAAACGAAATGTCTGTGACAAACTCCACCTGGAAATGATACATTAAAACTAGATGAAATAAATGGCGCTAAATCAGTATGGAAGAGAGTGTTCTCTATTATACCAAAAGAATAGAATAATGGGTCGGGTGGGTAAATAGAAGTTCAGGAAGAATATAGTCCAACAATGTCTACTCCAACAGAAATGATCTCAAGAACACAAATTCGCAAAAATATTTCTAGGCTTTCTACTACTTCTATGTATCCTTCTTTTATATCATAATTATTATTATTCAAATTTAATTTTTTTTCGTATATATAAAACAAATGGAGTTCAACTAGGATGTAACATGTACATAGTGCAGGATTATTAATATGATAATTTATATAATTCTATTATGTACATTCATTATATTCATGCTAATAATTTAGTTCAATGATTTAATAAATAAAATATGCATGTAGCTAATTAGACCGCAATTCAATATTAGCAGGTAGTGACCGATAAAATGACTAAAACTGAATTTTCAGTAAAAATATTACACAAGCACGTTAATAAATAATTAATTAGTATAAATTGTTACATGGTGGTAAAACCTGTAACAGTTATGAAATTTTTAAACGTAGTACTACATTAGAAAAATTCTCATTTATTTCTTGCATCTAATAAATAACGCCCTACTTATGATTTCCAGAACTAACATTCAATTAATTCATCTAGCATATTTACTTATT
>NW_020536999.1:35030816-35046729 GCF_003426905.1 Ctenocephalides felis | reverse complement strand
ATTATTGGGATACTGTAATATCAGTTTTATAAGAATCCTCAAATATTCATTCTCGGTTCTAACAATATAAGTTTTTCTAGAAATGCTGCACAAAATGAGTAAATAAAGAATGAAGTCAAATGTAAAGTAAAAATCTCTCATAATAGTGATGTAGGAAAACGTAATATAGTGCCACATCAAAATCATTATACATAAAACACCCAAAATCTAAATCATTTATTTTTCTTATAATTTTTGAAGCTGAATTTAATTTTTTATTATTTTCATATATTTTATAAATCATATATAACTAGCATTTGAACTTAGATATTACTTGAAAAGGGTTAGTACTAAATATAATACCAATAAAGTTGTAATTTTCATAACTATCTGAAAAATCTGCTAATACATTCTCTTAAATACATTTAATTCATGAAGTGAAAAAAAATTAATGTAAGCTAATTCATTCGCTTACAAAATCTAAAAATCACTAACTGGTTAAAAAATTTTTTATAGTATAAAAGCTTTATCAATTATAATTTCTAATATTAATATTAGCATAACTATATTAATTATTAATTCTTGCTATTTGTGTCATTTTCAACATTTTCAACTTTTTTAATCTTTTTCAACTTATTGCTGAATATTTTATATTGCTAAAATTTTAACATTTAAACATTATTAGAAGTGTTAAAGAAAATGATTGTAAGTGTGAGTCAACATATACGTAAATGTTGGCTTGGGTATGTTCAGGATATGCCTCTACCAAAAAGTAATTATTTATACTCCTTATACAAAGAAAAAAACAAAAGAACCCAGAGCATTCAAAATAAAAACCAAAAATACTTTCAGTTCTTATTCCTCGTTGCTCAAACGAAATGTCTGTGACAAACTCCACCTGGAAATGATACATTAAAACTAGATGAAAATAAATGGCGCTAAATCAGTATGGAAGAGAGTGTTCTATTATTACCAAAAGAATAGAATAATGGGTCGGGTGGGTAAATAGAAGTTCAGGAAGAATATAGTCCAACAATGTCTACTCCAACAGAAATGATCTCAAGAGAACACAAATTCGCAAAAATATTTCTAGGCTTTCTACTACTTCTATGTATCCTTCTTTTATATCATAATTATTATTATTCAAATTTAATTTTTTTTTCGTATATATAAAACAAATGGAGTTCAACTAGGATGTAACATGTACATAGTGCAGGATTATTAATAATGATAATTTATATAATTCTATTATGTACATTCATTATATTCATGCTAATAATTTAGTTCAATGATTTAATAAATAAAATATGCATGTAGCTAATTAGACCGCAATTCAATATTAGCAGGTAGTGACCGATAAAATGACTAAAACTGAATTTTCAGTAAAAATATTACACAAGCACGTTAATAAATAATTAATTAGTATAAAATTGTTACATGGTGGTAAAACCTGTAACAGTTATGAAATTTTTAAACGTAGTACTACATTAGAAAAATTCTCATTTATTTCTTGCATCTAATAAATAACGCCCTACTTATGATTTCCAGAACTAACATTCAATTAATTCATCTAGCATATTTACTTATTATTCTATGATGTTATTAATTAATTTTAAACCGTAATCAAAATAGCTTTTAGTTCCCTGAACATTTCTACAACAACATATAACAGATCAACATTCAATTATAATATGAAATGTTTGCAAACTACATATTCTCGATTTGTACGGCATGCGATTCGAGTTCTCAGAATTAATGGAAAATTAGTTTGTTCGACGAAGCGAGCTTATAAATGAACTAACTGTGTATGTATACAAACAATAAACATATGGAACATGATTAAAATTAATTTAATATTGAAAAAAAATGTTGTACGAAACCAAGAAATGCTGTTCACCTGGCAGTCTGTTTTTTTTATCTGATCCATATTCATGAATTCAACCCACCAGAATCGATAGGTATGCAAAATACATGACTTTTTTCGAAAAAAATAAACTTTTATCATAACATGAACAACAATATTTAGAATATATATAAAAAACTAAATTTGCTCTGAATTAAATACATTTCATTCATCTAAAATCAAAACTGTATTGCATACCAAATTAATAAAATGCATTTGCGCAATCAATCAATAAAGTGCTATTTTCATGTTGGCTAGTTCGAGGACCATTGTAATATGAAGCATTAATAATTTGCAAGAATATGTTTCGTGACTAAGTTGGAAGTTGCTTTATAAGAACTTCATTTTTATATCAGTATCAATATAAACTGCCTGCAGAAAATATTACAGTTGAGAGATGTAATACTTTCGAAAGAAATAAAAAAACTATCCACCTTACATACAACTAGACGCAACGTAATGATAAAGACATTTTGAATTTCTTCCTGCATCGTCGTGAAGAAAACTCAAAAGTTTTTCAATTCTTTATTGTCATTTGGAAAGTTTTCATACAATTCAACCAGTTCGAGTTTAAGAATTTGTAATACCTAGAAAATCATAAACAGAAATGCAATTTAAAATAAAGTTTAATATACAATTTATGCTCTTGAGCTATAATAATAATAGAACGAAATAAATGTGTTTCGCAATGTAATAACTTTTCAATGAACAGTATCATTTCAATTTTCGCAATAATGTTTTTGGTTGCTATATGGTTGCTATGTCTGCGTAAGCATGTGTATCTAATTTAAAATAAATGCTTTATAATACTAAGCGAATAATTTACATAATTTCATGATCGATTACCAGTCAATTCGAAATAATCTTCTCAATCGCAATTGACCTTTTAGAACCAATGCACCTTTAACGATCTTCTTCGCCTGGAAACATTAACTGCTAATTATTTAGCTGGCATTTGTATAAATTCTAATTCAAGTACATAAGAATGTACGACTTCAGTGTACTTGAAGGAATGGATAATAATAATAATTCATTTTCGTGACATGGAGAAATGCTAACTAATTAATTCCATCAATCGATAAGCAACAATACAACAGATATTTAAAGAAAAAAATGCGTTTGTACTTTCTTTACTTAACAAAAATTGAATTTCTCTCAAACTCGAATATTATCAAAAATTATTTATTGCATATAAATTCGAATTTTAATTTTGTATTTTAATTCATCACAAAATTTTCTAACTGTGACTCAATAAGACATAAAAATAATATATTTCTAAAAACTAATAAAGAATTTTTCAAATGCATTCCCAGCTATGTCAATAAATTCATGGAATAATAAATGAAATATATCCTCAGCAATATTGACGCACTCACTATTGGAATGACAATATATTACAAAACTTCATTTTAGAACGTCCAGTACAAAGCCAACATATCGATTTTATATTTCTAAAAGCTCTGACAAATGCACGCTTTTGACAGATAGCACATTCGACATCACGTATTGCAAAACTCAATTGAATTCTATTATGGTTTATGGATAGAGCAATAAATATGAACCATAAAAACTATAAATAATTGGATAAAATATCGAAGTCGGTACGTATGTCGGTACACAAATTTATATAGAATTCTTACGACTTTTTACACTTATTGCAAATATTCTAGATTAGACTATAACATAAAGATCAGAATAAACATTGGAAACAGAACTGAAATAATAAATTTACATTTAAAAATATAATAGAGACATTGAAAGATATAAAACCTAATGATAAAAATCTATAGGTATAGTTTTGATCATAAAGGTTTAGCAAAACATTTTGAAACGTTGATATAAAAATTACAGTTTTCATATAAAATATGTGTCGAAATCTTTAAATGAAAAAAAAAACTGCTATCTATAATGATTATGCTGTGATCTCTCCCTCTCAGGTCATTTAATTATTAAATTTACTAGTATATTTAAAACAACTGAATTAAACAGTTGTCTACAATTAAAAAAAATCGAATAAAGAATAAAGAATTTAACAAATTATAGTAAACTTCAGCAAATTAGCAAAATTCCACAACAAAAAATAATCTTTGACTATGAATATCAATAAATGTATTAAATAAAATTTTCAATAACTTGTAAGTGTAAATAAATATCAAATTGTACAAATATGGCATTTATATCATATCAATAACTCTTATAGCATTAAAAAAAATGTTTTTTTCTATGATGTGATGGAAAGTGCTCTACTAAAGCTCACAATGAAATAAAATGATGTATAATAATAGTAAAAGAAAAAATGATGTATAATAATAGAAGAAATGTACGCATCTTACGCAAGAACAAAAAAAATCTTTAGGCCTCTTTTTCTATAATTACAAGTTGTTATAAATGTTATTTACCACCTTTTATGGTGGGAATATGTGGCATAAAAGACGTAGGGCACAACTTTACTGAATTAACTAGAGGTATAAATGCAGATTTAAGTTTAAAACACGCTGTAAGAGAAAAATTGTAAAACTTATACCACAGAATTGTCATTGTAAGCAGTGATCAAAAATCAGTTAAAAAGTAACAAAGAATTTGCACCTGAACAAAAGATTGAATAAAAAATAAACCAAAAACACGTATCAAGTTTATACACTAATTGCATTTAAAATGAAGTATCAACATATCATGGACCCTCAATTTTCATTTCGTGTACTTCGGTATTTATTTTTGGCTGGCCTAGATCTTGGTCGATATAGACATGACTTTGGGATTGTAAACCGATATATATATATATATATATATATATATATATATATTTATATATACATATATTATTGTAAATCAAACTGCTCCATATAGGCTAATCTGGGATGCCATTAATGATGCGCAACACTTTGTTATCTGAGCATAAAACTGTTCCATTGATATCGTATTTCTATTTACGAAAAGCCGAGCATAGTTTTTTCCCTGAATTAATTCCTTCCATTAAGACAATATATTGGATACGCTTCTGAATTAAGTATTTTCCGGGGCGCTTTATATTCTGGCTGTACGAAATCGTTTTATATGTTGAATACTAATGGCCGCCTTCCCTTTATCTGCGCCAACTATTAGCGATAGTCTAATGGACAAGAGTTTCATTAATTAAAAGAAGTCGACGGGTTAAATAATATTAGGAAACATACATTTTAATTCAATTCGAATTTAAACCCTTTTGTCTTCGCTTTTTCTATTCATTTTAATGTGTTTATATTGCAAAACATGGTATCAACTCATTTTTTGTAGTGGTTCTGATTCGCCTAATGACATCATAATACCCAAATCATTATTTGCTAAATCTATTTGGTATTACTCTTGTTATTCCAATATTTTTCATTGTGTGTTGATTGCTTGGATTGTAAACTAAATAAAAAACTAATTCACTCAATTTACATCAATAGCTTCATAAGTGTCTTTCAAATCCACACTATGGAGAGTCGCTTTTGCAAAAAAAGTTGAATGAACGAACGCCAAATATTTGCATTTGTTCACAAAACATTCTATTGTGAAGCGTTAATGCTAATAGAGAACTGTTGTGTGCCGGACAGTACGCTAAATGTTTTAGAATTGGAATTTTTTACTTAAAAAACAACTATTGTATAAATATTTTATGTAATGTAAATATGTTTCTGTGATGGGCCGTATATTACCAAAAGTAATATAAAGATAAAAAGTATATTACCAAAACCACCTTGTTGATGCCAGTAGTTATTTTACGTTTACCATTCGAATACTTCTGTGTTTCAATAATTTCTCAACAAAAACGCATTTTGAAATATTTGGCATACCTATATGGTATTTTATTAACATATTTCACAATATAAGGGCACAAATTAAATACACCACAGGTGAGACAAGCATTACTCTCAAAACGAGTGTCACCGTAACGTTATTTAGGAATGTTAGCCTGTACATATTCACAATTTTTCATAATATATAAATAAAAACGCATTTTGAAATATTTGACATACCTATATAATATTTCATTAACTTATTTCTTTATATAAGGGTAGTAAATACACCAAAGGTGGGAAAAATATTACTCTCAAAATGAGTGTCACCTTAACTACATTTAAGAATGTTAGTCTGTACATATTTACAATTATTAGAATATGTATATATATATATATATATATATATATATATATATATATGTGATTTAGTAGTTAATTTTGATGTTGAAATATATGAGTGAGTTCTTGAGGGCGATACATCAAACAAAGAAAAGCCAAAGATTTATAAAATAATCTTTATTTCCAAACGTTTCGACATTCAATTTAATGTCATCATCAGTGGATCTAAAAACAGTATGAAAATTAATATATCTAGGTAATTATAATATATGTGGATTGGTAAAGTAACTATACAATAAGAGAAAAATTAACAAACAGCAACACTTAACAACAAACGAAATATAAAAGATAGGAAAGGTAGTAGAGAATAGAATTAAATAAATAATTAAAAAATATAGGCAAAAATATATAAGTACACTCATATAAACCTACGCATATATACATATATATACACACGCATATATACACATATACATATACATATATATATATATATATATATATATATATATATACATATGTTTTATAAATCTTTGGCTTTTCTTTGTTTGATGTATCGCCCTCAAGAACTCACTCATATATATATATATATGTATACATGTGTGTGTTTGTGTACGTTATTGAACTAAATATAGGTTATTTGGCTCGTGTATTGGTTCAAGGTGTTTATTTTTGCGCTAGAATGAATTTCGTTTAGTCCGGTCCCGCATCGACCTTTATTTGCAGACAGAATAAACCTAAACCGCGGTGTATAGGTAAAGGTGTAACACGGGCACTGTGCAAGCTTCGAAACTTTCTCCCGAAACACAAACAGATTCAGTGATAAATCTTTAAAGTTAATTACTAACTGATAATGAATTACCTGTGCAAATATTTTGGTTTTCCTTATTGGTAAAAGGATTAAAATTAAATTTGAATTATATATATATATATATATATATATATTCATATAAAATTTGAGTTCTAATGATCGAGCGTTACATCAATAAATATGGTATGAGCACGATTCGGCTAACGTCCTACAGTTCATTGAAATGAAAATAATATCAATTCATTAAAACTAAGTAAATAATCCATAACAATCAAAGTAAATAAAATAAATAATCTAAAACACTTACACCTGACTGTCTTAATATACAGTACAATACTACATGGCATGAGGTAAAATGTTTTGTACTAAATGGTTCCAAATCGTGAATTATTTTGTAAATCACAATTACTAAATCAAATATATATATATATATATATATATATATATATATATATATATAGATAGATATCTAAATTACATATTAGAATAAATGCTTACCACATTTTATTCAGATGCAGTATAGAGTACAAACAGTATAGAGAATTCAGTATGTTCACTCACCTGAAAAAAAAGAATCGACATGAAAGTTTTTGAATAAAGTAAAAATATGATAGATTTATCGAAATATACTGATAAGGCTTGCACCTAGCTATTATTAGTTAACAGACCGTTTAGTTTGCTCATAGGCAGGTTTAGCGGTTTCAGAGATAGAGTGAAGAAAGTAACAAAAATGTCATTTGGCGGTCAAAATTGATTATTCGACATATGCACATCAAATTATCAGATATTTTATAGAGATTTTAATAATAAGTGTGAATTTTGTTTACAATTCTATGGGTTCCGTACCAATGTTTAACCGTTACACTGCGATGCTGCGCTTACGCGATCTATATTTCTTCTCTAAAACAGCCACGCAGCACGATTGTTTTAAACAAAAATCAAAATTTTCAGAAAAATGTAAAGTATAACAAAAATTCAGAAATATAAAAAAAGTTCAATTTCTTCAAAATTAAAAAATCTCATTTTTTTCAATTTTCAAAAATTTTTAAAGATTTTTTAAAATTGAATTTACGGTACGGGAAGTTTCAGCAATTTTCCTTAAGGCACGATGCTATGCACTACTAGTATTACTAATACTTTATTATATACAATTGATTAAATCACTACTTTTACAATACAATTGATTAAATCACTACTTTTGAAAACACATGCAATGTTTTCAAAAGTAAAATTTTAACATTTAGTAGTCAAATAGTTGACTTGTGAACGAAAAAACATACTTGTTCCTGTATATACAAGGTAATTCGAACATTTGAATATTATGACACTATTTATAATACGTATTCCTTTGTATATGCAATCCTCTTTGATTTTCACGAATTAGGGTCACTTAACCAAATGAAATGCACTAGTGGTTATATGTAACACAATAGACAAAGCCGAAGACTTATTTGCATAAACAACATGCATAACAATAAAACAGGATATATAGACCAAATACTTGAGCATAAAAGCACTTACGTTGTGCGCTCATCAGCGCATAACATTGCTCAAGCTCAAAATGGCATAAAATGAGGAAAATCTTTTAGATTTACTGATAGTTTTTTATATGAGCTTATAAAAATAACGTTATTACACGGCTTGCGCTTCGGTAAGTAAATCATACAATTTAAAATGCATTAGCATAATTTTATTATAAAATCGTTGGCTATGAGACAATTGAATCGTGCGAACTTTGATTTCGATTAGTAAAATATCAATATTTGTTATCTCAAACCGATTGCATTATTAAAATATTATTTTTGTTAAATTTTATCTTCACTTCTCTTTTATTTGACAATCTATATCTAAACACTGTGAATAACTACATCAATGGATGCAGTTCTTAGTTTTATTCTATTCTATATCATACTCAAGTGATTTTATATCCCACGTAGATACATGATTAAATAAATATAAATAAAAAAATAGCTTCACATTTACTTTGTATAAAATTGTACTATTTCTAACAAATCAGGATTTAGTAACTGTTAGGAATAGAGGAAAAAAGGTAGTAACAGGCAATTGATATGAAAGTTCTTTGGAGGAATAAGTGTTCGAAACTCTAAAAATTATGTATATATTTATATGTATATATATATATGTGTGTGTGTGTATGTTAGCTGTAAATCTGATAATGTAGAAGATTAAACTATGCTGTTTATCATATTATATAACCATGCAATATTTCCAACAAAGCCATAAAAAATGCATATGTATCCAGAATGGCTCGAATAATAATCCGATGATCTTTTGGCACAATGAAACATAGCTAGATATATATAATTCCTTTATCGTTACAACTGCAAAGTTCATCTCATAAAAGATGCAAATAAGTTCCAGTAACGCTCGATTCATTCGTACAACTTTACAATTCTTTGTTCTGTCCGCGATCTACACCAAAATGCTCTACGAAAGCGCATCCGATATAGAACAAAAGTTGTTCAAACTTTTAAACCAATTGTGTCTTTGAACTTTTCTTAACCATTTTAAATTTGCCACATCGCATCGTATCGTGCCGAACTTGGGAAACTTTCTTGTAAAATTAAATGAGAGAGTTATCAAGTCTAATTATTGCCGTGACGTTAACGGAATAATGAAACATTATGGGATAGATTACACTACATGAGAGGTAATGAAATCCTAAAACCTGATGAAGAACGTTTAAACTATTATATAACACATTATTTGACATTTTTATATACAATATTTGACTTCAATCGCATAAGTTTTGTTTAAAGACAATTCTCTCAGCACACGATTGCCAGTTACATGGAGACGATATATCAAGCCCCAGAGTTCACTCAGATCTCTTTGCTGAATATTACTATTATGTACTTGAGTAATATACTAGACAAGACTGATTTCAAGGTGTGTTATTTAAATCTAATATATCATTGTTCAGAAATGATTTAGATTCGTGAAATGAATCCGATTTGCATTAGACACGATGGAATGATACGAGCTATATAGCATTCACAAGAAAAAGCATTTGTAATGAGAAGGTCTTCATAGTACGAAACAGAATGCTTTGAACAAGATTTTATATTATAAAGATTTTCAGACAATACGCTATAATTTTAAAATACACAATACGCAGCTGCTGGAAGGCAATATAAAGAGCAAAGTAAACTTTTTCTTGAAAGTTCACTTTTATTAAATCATGTTTTTATACTGAATTTCAGGTGCGCTCATATAATATATCATTATTTATAAATTATTTAGACTCATGAATGTAAAACCTTGATTTTACATTAAAAATTTGTAATAATACGAGCTACATGATTGACAATCGATAAGTAGTAGATAATAGATTAGTTAAAGTTTCGTTAAAAGTATTTGTAATTGGTAAGTAATTTTGATAGTATAGAATAGAATTCTTTGTATTATAATTTTAAAAGTCACAATTTCATGTTTTAAGACGATGTAGAGATTAAAACAACTTTTACCTAAGGTTCACACTTATTAAGATATGTTTTTTATTGAATTTTTGCTCACAGGGGGCGTAAGGCTAATCCAAAGAGGGCGTACAGCTGCTTTCAAAATACTGTATTCAAAAATATACCACAAATATTAAAATGAATGAATAAATAACTATTTTTTAACCCTCTCTAGGGTAAGTTATAGTAATCGCAAAAAATAAAAAATAAAGAAGATTAAATAAATAATTATTTTTTATGTATACTTTTATATAATATTGTAAATTAATTTATAGGATGATGAATATCAATTGAGTATTTATGAAAATGGTTTGTTAATAAGATTAAGAAAAGCTCAACATTTTAAAATAAAAAACAAGGAGGTAGCTGTAATAAAACGTTGGAAACCAATGAGATAAGGTCAACATATGAATACTCGAAAGGGGCTTTCCAATAATCATGTTATCTACTTTTTAGGGATTTTGCGACCCGCTCCGTCTTGGTAATACGTTTTTATATTCAAAATTACTACCCCCCCCCTCCCACCAAACATCACGTGTATTTTTAGTTACGTAAAAAATTGTAAAGTTTTTTATTCTTTTCTTGTGAAAATGTTTAGATTTGAAAAAAAAAATCAGATAGAAAGTAAATACACGTGATATCTTACTATACTCCTCCTTCCCCCACGTGATATTTTGTCAAATCCCACCTCCCCCTAAAACCTCACGTGATTAATGGCCGCCCCTACAGTATGAAAAAACTATTTTACCAGGTTTTTCAAACATTTGCGCTATAACTTTAAATACATAAATCTTATTTATAAATTTTGTCTAGCCGGTGTGAGATGATATAAACAGCAAAGTATACTTTTCCTTGTACATTCACACATATCATATCGTGTTTTTATTGCAGAAATGTGCGCACATGATTCTAATGTCCACTGCACAGTGCAAACAATTTTACGAGTGCTCTTAAAGAAATGAATCAACCGACGGTGGCAGTTGAAGTGCTGGCTGTCACCGATCCGTACTTTCCTAGCTCAGATGTTATTTTTTATCGAGGATCATAATAATATATTAGAGTTGAAATGTTTGTCACACGCGTAGCTTTACTACATTACTTCAATCATTTCCCAACTTTATTATTTACAGGAAGAACAAATTTATAGGAAATGTGTCTGGGTCACATGAAATAGTATCGAATGTCTTTTGAAGCACATCATTTGATAGTTTATTTTGTACGTGCTTCATGCATTAATAACAAATTTGTTTTTCATTTTTGTAATGGAGAATTTACATTTACCATATGTTTGTACAGGTGAATATTGAAACCTGTTTATGACAACTAATTCAATAAATCTATAAATATGCATAATATTGGATGAATTATGTATAAAAAATATGCACGCGACAAATAAATATGTAGATAATTATTGCCTTGAAAAGATTCCATAAATGATAATATTTAATTGAAACAAATAAGCTTTGAAAACAAATGCATAAAGCGCAAATACAGGTGTAAATGTAATTTAAAAGGATATGTGAATGAACTATTTTAAAATATTTTAATTTATAATTTTGTCGAATAAAGTAAAATAGAATTATAACTTATTTTGACTGCTTCACATATAGTTTTATTTGTAAAAATGAAAACATTTTATCAAATACTTAGACTTATTACATGCACATTCCTTAAAAATAGCAGAGATTTCTTATAAATCGTATACATTACATATGGCATAGATGTTAAAGAAAACATTATACATTTTTAAAAAATTGAATAGATGGCACGAAAATGGTGTAGTTTTAAAATAAACCGTGCACTTTTTATTAAAATGGCAAAGATTTCACAAAAATTGTATACATTTTACGAAAATGGCATAGATTTCACGACAACTGTATACATTTTAATGATTGACATGGATCTTATAAAAATGTGTATTTTTATGAAATAATGAATTAATTTTTGTTGTTTCTCAAACAACCTGAACTGATGTGGAAAAATCCAAAACCGTTAGAAAAATATTATTTTGGAATAGTTTGTCGATTATACATTAATCGTCTATGCAAATCGATAGACCAAAAGTCACAACAACAAAACCCTCAAAAAGGCCTTCGACATGATCAAAATTGCGATCTAGTCGAAAATCGATTTCTGTCTGTCTGTCCACCACTAATTCCAATTATTATTAGTCCTATAATATCCTAAATATGCTATGTATATTTCGTGTTTTTTGCAAAACAAAACACACCCAACTATCGAGACTCTCGACAAAAATCAGCAGTTAATAATAATATTATTATCATTATTAAATAGTGTACTATTAGACGCATGGAGTTTAAGCTTTTGAAATTTTTCTACGTATGTACATTTATTTATCGTCATTAATATATATATATATATATATATATATATATATATATATATTATTTCAAGATTTTTCTCGAACTTTTATCTAGTTCCACCCAGATGATGCGATCCTGATCTCGATCTCGCCTCGCTCGAATACACCAGTGAGTGCCCGAAGTTCGCAATTCCATTCCCGTAAACTGCTTGTATAATAAACCCGGCATATCACCCCTCCATAGGTAGGATACATATTCCGCAGACCTGTTATTATTAGTTTTGGGCATTATGCCCGTAAACATGTGTCTGATGCCGAAGCGTTTTGTGACTCATAACACTCCCCTGGAGCGACATCCATAAAGTGTCTCACTCACGCGGACACCGGTCGGGGGTGAAAACGTTCGGTCGAATTAAACGAAAAACAGGGATGCTGGGCGCGAGGGAAAAACTAAAATAATAAGCTGTTTTTACAGACAGGTCCGGGGCTTAAAGAATGAAGAAAGTATATATTTTACTATGATATTAAATTTGTGGTACATCAAATGACAAGAATTCACAAATGACACATATACAGACTCATATTACATGCTTTTTTATGGTCTTCATTTAGGTAAAACAATATATTTTATTTATTAACTTCCCGTAGGGTAAGTTATTGTAATGGGCCGAATATCGAAATTAAAAATTTTTACATTTCTCGACGTTTTGAAGGTTTCTGAACATTTTGACATACTTCAGAAAAAATTGATGTGTGTGTATGTATGTATGTATGGATACAATTTTTCGTCCACTTTTTCGGGCGTACGGATCAACCGATTTGAATGGTTCAAAAAACATTCGATTCCTATTGATAAGGAGATGTGCTGATTAGTTTTTGGCAAAGCCAGGTCCAGCAGTTACGGAGATAAAGAGCAAAGGCAAAACGGAGCATCCGATTTGAATGATCTAAAAAAACATTCAATTAGTAATGATTGGGAGAAGTGGTTATTAGTTTTTCGCAAAGGCAGGCCCAGCCATTTCGAAGATACGGAGCTAAATGTACAAAAAATGGCAGTTTTTGAGAGAACTAAGCGTCCGATTCAATTGATTCCAAAAACTTTCTGCTTGTCTTAACAGAATAAATGATTTTGGGAAAAAAAAAATGTTTCAACTTTTTTTTTTTAATTTTTTGTATATCGAAAATAATTCAGATTTTATTTTCAATTCTGACTATAGTTCTAATATACTTTAAACAAACAATTTCAACTTTTCAATTCAGTTTATATAATTCTTATAAATATTAGACAATGTTACAATATTTATAATAATCTATTTGAAAACATTCAGTATTCCTCGAACATTTCGTTACGATACAGGAAGTTCCAGCAATTTGCCTTAAGGCACGATGCCACACATCCCACTAGTTTATTTATTTATTTATTCATAACTCAATTAGCCACATAAATATTACACATCCGGAATTGGCAGAAGTATATTCTCAAATTACTAAAAAACTATATTAGACTGACCATTCGGAAAAAAATCGTTTGTACGGTATTTTTGCAGAAACAAAATACAGGGTGGACTATTTATGGCGTTTCGGGAAATCTAAAAACTTTAAACATTTTTTTCAATTTCAAAAAGATATATTACCATATATAAAATGTGTACTACATAATGCTGGATTGGTACATAAGTCTACCCTTGGGTAAACTTATAACAAAATTGTCAGATCAGATTTTAAATAACCAACATGTGTACCTATGATATACAAGTAATTAATGATTTATTTGGTATTAAATATTTCAAAGTCCAATGATCCGTGCAAGTGTTCATAATCTAATCGCTTACGACTTAAAAATGCACTGATGAACTAAATAAATTCGCCAAATTTATATTTCGCTTAGAAAGCAACATTATCCAACGAAAAATACAACTATTTACAAAACTGGAAAAAATTATTTGCTCAAAGGCAGCAGTGACTAAATATTTCAATTAATTTAATAGTGTCGCAAAAATGTCAAATTCAAAATGGATATGCTATCCATAGGTATGATAAAAATTACAAGTTTGCTATATAGAAATAATGTTTATTACACTAAAATATAACAATATGTGAGTTTAAACTGAAAGCTGAAAGTGAGTTTGGATTATAAATATCACTTGGAATTCAAAAAGCAATATCGAACAAAGGCTCAAAATCATTTTATATTCAAGTTGATTAATAAAGATAGTAATAACTTAGATGTAAGGCATCTGAAAAAGTAAACGATTTAATTTTAAAATAGATCTTCAATGTTTCAGAGCTTCGACAAACAAGGATGCCATTTGTAAAAATCGTCTGCGAATGTCAATACAAAAAACAAACAGTTTTCTTTATGCATTTCTATCAAACGACAATTTTTTAATAAATTGTGAAACATTGAATGCAATTACTTATGCATTATCGGTAAATTTTTAATGGCCAACCTTAGAAAACATGCTACATACAAACATACTGTCATCTATTACAAAGAGGATAAAATATTACATTTTCACATTATGCTCACTTTAAATTTTCTTTATAAAAGCGTAAAAAATAAATTTAGAAAAATCTACATGCAATTTGCAGAATCCGGAAATAGGTCAGTCTGTCTACCCCTTTGATCTTAGAGCTTTCAAGCTTTAAGCTCTGAAACAAGTTAATACCAACAAGCATACGGACACTGAAAAATAAACAAAAGCAGTAAAGATGAAAATAATATTTTTATTCTGCATTACAGTTCTTTATAAAAGTTTAAAACCTCTGTATTACGATCAAGGGATATTGGCCGAGATTCAACATCGTAGAGAGGCGATCAGATCGAACACTGACGGATGCCTCGCCGTTCTAAAGTTAATTGAATTCTTCTAACAGTGGCATGACTATATTTATTTTGCTATCAGAGTACAGCAGATTGATTGAACTTTTGTATACAATTTGATTGCTAAGATACATTCTCAGAGTGATTTGTCAATATAAAGTTCGAAAGAAGAAGTTTGGTGAAGAATGGCACGACATTTGTAACGTAACATACAAAATAAAAGCACATTTCATTCAGTTAGTTAAAGACACATTTGACATTATAAATCAATTTCATAAATCAAATTGGCTCTCTTCAAATTTTACTTAGAAATTATTACAACAAAAATACTAGAAGTATGTATTCCTTTACCCAATTACCAAAATATGATATTTCCCATCATCGATTCATATTTCCAAAAACCCCCTGGTAACAAGATATGACATGCAATAAGGGTGACATACACTTGAAAACGATAAGCCTGATGCCACAATGCAAAATGTCAAGTCATTCAA
>NW_020536999.1:34937837-35029816 GCF_003426905.1 Ctenocephalides felis | reverse complement strand
AAATCAGGCGATAAATCGTGATAAGGAGATACTGGAATAAATTTCGATAAATCTAAACCAGGAACGGATTTTGTTTAAATTATAGCAGGAGAAACCGAATATTGGAAGTTCCAATTGAAACAACTCTATATTGGTTGAAATTATTGGTGAACCTCATTGCCAGAGTCAAGAGCTTTGGTCTTGCTAATATGAGTTCAGTGAAAATAGCCTGTCTGAAAATAGGCATTGCTGCAATATTAAATCACATAAAAGAATTGACAACCAGTAGGTTGCCTTACAATAATACCAAGTTAAAAACTTACAACAAAACAGATTAAAGAATACTAACAGTAAGTCGTGATTGCTATTAAAAACATATATTAGAATTAAACAATCACAGCATGCGTTTTTCTATTTGAATCTTAATCAGCATTTTTATATTGAAGCAATATTGTTAGATCAAAACCAGTAAATATTGTTGCATTTTAGTACGTACAACTATTCAAAATAATGAATTAAATCAATTATCCAAATAACAAAACATGGCCCATTTCTAATTACTATATGCCAAAGGAAGCGTTTACAGCAAAAACTGCATACCAGCAATAATATAATTATTTTATTTGTAATTATAGTTGCAAAAGTTAGTCTTCCATTGCCGTTGATTGAATTAAATGTAATGCAAAAAATTAAGCATTCTAAGCAAACGCTAAAGCTTCAGTAGCCCATAAAATTGCTACCCATAAAGGTCGATGATTCTAGTCGTAGAGAAACTAGAATAAATTCGTACTAACGCAAAAAGTTCAATATAAGATGGACCGAGGGACATAGACAAGAAGTTTCAAGAAAACGAATTTAGAGAAAAATGTTCTTCGAAAACTGCTAATAGATTTAAAATAATATTGCAGTATCAAATTGTCACGATGAAAACAGAACTCATAGTATTCAGATAAAGCTTCTTTAATTAATCGTAGATTTTTGTCAGTTTTAAGGGGGGCGATACATGTAATCGCCTTAATTTTTACCATTTTTGAGGACTTTTTAAACTGGGAAGGAATGATTGAATCTTTTTGAACTTTTTTAGGGTTATTTATTATATATTAAAATACACAAAAAAAATTTTTTTTATTTTTTCTTTTTAAATGGCTGCCGTAAAAATAAATCTGCCAAGACCCTCTCGGGAAACGCCATCAATTTGCGGGCGTTCTCACTTTTCGTACGGTGATCTGAATTTAAAAAAATTAGTTTGTACGTGTTCATAAAACATATATCTTCTAGTTAAACCAAAAAAAAAAAAAGTCACAAAATCGTAAATTGGCACACCTTAGAAAAAAAAAGTTCGATTTTTCACCTTTTTTCAATGGTTTTTTTGGTAAAAGGGTTAATTTTTGAAACATTTTTGGAATGTTGAGGTTTAACTAGAAGCTATTACTGTAAAGTAGATGTGTGCAAAATTTCATTGGAATCGGTTGAGAACTTTTTGAGTTATCCCGCCCGCAAGTTTCAAAAATGTCGTTTTGAGAAAAAACGCGTTTAAAGTTTTGACACATAGAACAGATAAGAGTTGAGGCGTGGCACTTAAATGAGAGTTTTATTGTATAAATAATGATAATTTTGTTTTGAATATTTACAGGCATATTTTTGAGATGTTATTGTAACGATTTATGAAAAAAAAAAAAATCGATTTTTTTTTTCTTGTTACATGTATCGCCCCCCCAAAATATTTATGTAGATTGTATTTATGTATTTATGTATTATGTATTTATGTATTTATGTAGTATTTATGTAGATGTATGTAGAAATTGAAACATAAAAAACCTTCAGTAACAGTGTTTGATATCAGTAACGCCTTTGCGCTTGATAAGTTTAGTTATTAAGTAATAAATATAATCAATTCATAAAAACGCAATTCCTGTGCAATTAACCTGTTTCACATAAATCTATTCTCAAAATATTATTTTACTATTATAAAAAAACATAATTTTGATGACGGTATGGAAATAGTTCAAAATTTTTTGTTCAAAATTAAATAAATTTAGGATATCCAGATAGTTATAAATCTGGTACAATTACATCGAAAGCTATATTGATATATTAGGACAACAGATAATCTAATTCAAGTATTCTGTATAAAATTTCAATTATGGTCCTTGTCCCTCGGCCAACCAGACAAACAATAACACCAAAGCCGAGGGTATTGCCGATAGAATAAGAGATTTTCGTCTCCGTTCTTTTACCATCGTCTTGGGTCTTCGGTGCATTTTATGAGTCCGGCGAGCTTGCAATGCAAACTGTAAACACGTCCATTCAGTATTAATAAATACAGAACGCATAACCGAGACCAAGGAAGAAAAGAACCCAGGGATCGCACGGAATATTCCCCAAAGGTATTGTGGAATGATGCGATTAATATTTAATAGCGGAACGTCTTTGGAGCTTTTGTAGAAAAAGCAGTATGTGGAGAGACGTGCATTCATGCAAACAGACTACTGCAGGGAAAATAACGATATGTAGAGCAGTATCAGAGAAACCCGAATAAAAAAAATAAATAAAAGCTGATAATGACTTAACTATAACACATTGTATTGTTGAATGAAGCAATTAATTCGATTATGAAATTCTATATCTTTATTTACTTTTATTACAATAATTGTAAAAAGTACTTACACACTAGATTTGAATTATCTGTTTTTTGTATCAATCGTTTACAAAAGAAGTTACTTATATTCAAAGTAATCGTCTGCGATGAATAGATTGCGAAAACTCTGTTTTTTACGTTTATTTAATATTTTGCCAATCAAAACTTATCACGTCGTTCTGTTTTTAGTTAAATATTTTGTGCCCAAATATAATCCAATCTGTTTCTTTCCTCAGAATCCAATTTGTTTCTTTCTCTTATTTTAAAAAAAAATGACTCATAACACGTATATCTTATTCAGTAACAACATAAAATATCTTGTTCTTCATTAGAACAAGAAGAAATTGAAAAATTATTTTTCAAATTTAAGTTATATTAGATTTCACTTTTGAGCAATTTTGGAAATAATTTGATGTGCATTTATTCCCATAAGTAAAGCTTTTCATATATTACAAATAATCTCCAATCAAATATATATTTTTAATTTTTACTTAAGCTATCCTTTTTAATTCAAATGTATACCTATTATATGAATTAAAGAGAAATAAAATATCGAATGGATTCGATACAGGAAAATGGCTTGAATTGATTTGCTTTTGAACAAAACATAATAATTTTAATGAATTTAATTTTTTATAAAGCTTATGTTTTTTGAATGCGTTTTGCATCTGGTTTATAAACTGGAATAACATCTTCATTACATTCTTTAAGATTTATATTGAATATAATAAATAAATTAATTTAATTATATTTCATATTAAATATCTTTTATATTTGCCTTAAATTAAAGATTTTAATTTAAAATATAAAATGATCAATGATGCAGAACTAATATAAACAATATTAATATTATGCTTACGTTAATTAGCAACAAACTTTAATATTCCCTAATACTAATAGAAATGTCTTTATAGGTCTTAACAAGTTTTAAGCTAAAGGTGAATGTAATGAAGATGTTACTCCAGTTTCCGACGAAGCGCAGAATCGTTTTAATGTTTTGCAAGTAAGGTCTTGAATATTGATAGGGTGTAAGGCAACTTGGGATCATATTGCATACCCAAGATTAGTGCTCCAAAGATTGTTAAGATAGTTAGGTAATTATGTTTTGGGGCTCAGAACTTGAGAATTAGTCCCATCTTTATGTAATTTTATGATCAACCTCTGAGCGTCTCATATGCACACTCTAGCACATTCATTCATATTTAATATTCGTAGACTTCAATTCATAACTAGCATAAAGATGACTTAACACAATCCATTTTCCTCAACAACATGATAAATATATCGATAAAATATTTTTGATACCAAACCGTTGTCGACGAGCGTATATATTTCATATACTGAGAATATAAATGATGTTTGTCTGTTGAACTATTATTTGTAAGAATATACAAGACAAGAGAAGCATGAGAAACGGGATGATCCAATAATCCCTTTTCGATCAGACCAATAATCTAACGCACAACCCATATTAGTAATCCTTGGATGTGCCGAGCACTGCGATGAATGGCAATCATATAGAAAACACAATAGCTGAATTTTGAATTTGCCCTGTTCCTAACGAAATCACCATTCAATATATTATAAGTAGATATAAATATATGAAGTTATATAGGGGAGCTAGGGGCTATTTGTTACTACGCAAATAAACAGAACTGCTCAAATCCGTCATTTTTGATAGGCGTTTTTGCAGTTAAAAATGAATTAAAATGTATCGGCTTATAATATAATGCCATGATATAAACATTAATAAACTAGTGGTGTATGACATCTTGCCTTAAGGAAAATTGCTGGAACTTTTCGTAGTGAAAATTGAAGATTAAAAAGAAAAATACATTTTTGAGAATTTTGAAAATTTTGAAGAAATTTTACTTTTCGAAAAATCATATTTGTCATTATTATCAAATCGGTTGATCCGTGTTCCCGAAATTTTCGGCAAAAATTAATATCCGCACCCACACGTACGTTGAAACGCACACACACATACACACAGACAGACATCCATTTTTTCTGAGGTACGCAAAAATGTTCAGAACTCTCTGAAACGTGAAGATATCAAAAATCTTCATTTTCGATTTTTGGCCTATTACTATAACTTTCCCTACGGGAAGTTAATAAATATAATTTAAAATATAATACATTCAATATTACCATATTGCCACAATGTTTCTAATTCTTGCTTTTAAAAACAGTATCTTTCTATATATTATACTCTTATCAAATAAACTAAAGTGCATTACAAATTACAATAACGCCAAGCTTGCATTTTATTAAACATCTAATATATTTCTTCTATATTTAATATTTCATTATGAAAATAGTAAACAAAAACTTTTCCTTTGATGATCGAAAATAAACTATTCTCTCTACTTCGTGGACAATGAAGGAAAAGTGAAAGCAGATCTGAACTTTATTCCGTTGTGATTTCAAAGAATCGTGGAGACAAAGCACAACTTCCAAGTTCGCATAAAAATTGGAAAAGTTCGCTTTAATGAAAATAAAAGTAGAGAAATATAAAGAAAACAATTGAAATGATATCGATACATTAGATCGAGGAGAATTTAAAAACGTTCATGCATAAATAACAATTATTGGTTTCCATTTGTATATAGAAAGCCCAGTCAAAAATATCAAAAATATAATTAAATTAATCACAGATCAAAATTGAAATCAACTGCAAATCTTGTGCAACATTTATAATTTAATATACACTAATTACAAATCTATTCATCATTTAATGTTTATTGCCATATTTGTAGTCGATTTTCAACATTTGACGAATTATGAATGTATACCATTATTATTATTGAGTTATTTATTGATCAAATATCAATTGCAGAACCGAATATTATTTGAATTGCAAATACAATTTATGGCATACAGAAGCTTCATTGAACCAACTATGCCGTAACACTAATTACATCGCATTGTATTAATGCTAATACTACATATTGCCGATCAATTGCAAATGAGATATCGGCGTTTTTGGTAAATGATAAATCATTTTATATTGATATTTTACATTAAAAATAAGTATCAAATTATTAGTTCTAATAGCTAAACAAATACACTTTTAAAGTAATTTATTTGATATGCAGTAAGAAATGTTAAACAAAGCTTTTAGAAAATATTCCAAAGTCTCGTTTAAGTATTCATTATATATTTATCATTTTACTACAAATTTCAATATAGTTCATATGTTATTTTATGTTATAAAGTTGTTATTATAACAATAATTTACTCTTTACAAAACTTGTTTTGACATAGAAGATAAAGATAAATATATATTATCCAAGACAATTACTACAATAAAATATTCCACAAGACAATATTTCGTCAAATATTGGAACAAATTTAGAAATTAATTAGCAACTAATATGATGTGACTTCTACTAAAATTGTCATCGTATGTTTATTACTATACTCCCCAGACTAAAAGTCTAAAAGCCGAAATAACATTGAAACAATGTTAGGCGAATTAAAATCATATCCATTAGGCTAAATAATGGATCGCCTTGTTCCAGATCCACACGTATACGGAGTAAACCTGACTCCTACGTTGCTCAAAAGCTCATTAGGAGAACTTTTATGAGCTTTCGCAAAACTTTTCCTAATTCATTAAGAAAGGAAAGTAGTAGGTATACGGCGAAAGGTGGGAAATTTGTAGTGGAGAAGTTATTTTAATTAATATTTATAATGAAGTTTGTAAATGGTGATATTAAATAATGATCGTAATGAGAAAGAAAGTGTAGTTTGAAAAAAAGGAAGTTCGAAAAAATGTTGATATAAATTAAGATTCAAAATTACGTTCCTCTATGATGTATAATTACAAATTAATTATATTTTTCATATTTAACTCTATATAATTTTAATTTACCCTGGCTCTCATAGTTTATTTAATATTTCAGTTCAAAATATTTAAAGTTTATAGGCAATTTTACATTTGTATTATTTTACATGGAAGTTATTGAAAGAACTACGCTACGCTACGCTTTACATTGATATAATTACTGTAACAAAAATATAAAATAGTAATAAACATAAACAAATAATGATTTTCTTAACAATCAAATGTTACATTTAAAAACATTTGATTGATAATTGTTTAACAGTATTTAAAATTTTTGTTTGTTGATTAATATAAATATAACATTCGTTTAGGACCTTTTAAATGTCTTCATAATTTAATCTATTTTATATTATATTGTCATTACTTATTAATGTGTAATTTCCTCTTCTATAGAATGCGCCATTTGTGGTTAATAGAAATGTTTAATAACATGAACAATTTTCAATAAATTTTGATAAACTTTTGTTTATTATGTAATTTAAAGCCTTACATTTTTCCAGCTAGGTTCCAAAAACAACGACGATCAAATGACCCCCTTCATTGCAGAAACAAAACTACGCTCTTTCCATTGACCACATATTGATGTGGCACCCTGTACTTGTAACCTGAAGTTTATTGAGAGTGGCACCAGACATATTAATCAATATAGATATATAAATATAGTATATTTACTTCAAATTCCATATCCGCTTCCATACTACGAAAAAAATCAAAATCAAAATTTACTTTTTTGAATTTTTTTTTTTTGTATCGCAGAGCAAAAAAATCACAGATTCCGAAACAATTTTAAAACTTTTGAAAAAGTCACCTGTGGACACCCAAAAAATTGGCAACCTCTCTGAAAAGGGGTAAAAAAAAACAATTTTTTTGAAATTTTTTTTTTGTTTTATATTTAAGTAAGCGAGCAAAAAAATTGGGCATTTTCAAAATTGTCAATATTTTTAAACTGACAAATTTGGAAATTTTTCTATGCGTAAAAATCTGTGATGGGCAAAACTTTTCCAAAAATTAATTGCACCATTCGACAGCAAAAAAATCACTGATAACGATAGTAAAAAGAAATTTTAATTTTATTTGCATTTTTAAGGGGGTCGGTGCTGACTATACGTATAGTTAGCACCAAATTTGGCCCCACCCATTTATCTCGAGAACGGAAAGAGCAAAAAAAATTTAGTTTGCACCAATCGACAGCAAAAAAATCGTCAAAATATCAGGTCATACCAGTTTTGCCAATTTCCACCATCGCGGTGCCAAGTATATTCACGTGTTACAAAGTACACTACTAGCACAATATAGCACAAATATGTTATATTTGCCAAGCATCAGCATATATTGCGATAACAAAAACTACAAACATTTAACAAAGAAATCTACAAAGTATGATGTCCTATTACGCGATATACAGTTTATGGCAAACATAAAATGACTATATTAGACGGAACCCGTCTGGGCGAGCGTACGTATATGGCCGCGCATTCGTAAAGCTCCGAATGTACACAAAGCTTCAGTACATTTTGGAGTACCGAAAGCACACAGCAGCCGGCTTGAACGTCGTTTCCCAAGCGAGACATATTTGCATTTGCTTCATTGAATAATATAAAATAGTGTGCACGGAAACACGAAAATGTCGGCAACGTTTATTTTACTTATATTATTGAAATGGTTGGTTTGTACGAGCGATATATTCACTTACATCAATATAATCAGCTTGAATTGTAATAAATCACCGATGCAAATTTTGATGCATTGTAGTATATTTACAATAGCACCTTCTTGATGTAAAACTATGTTGACAATGAATACACTTTTTTATTCAATATTTGCATATGCTCGTAATTAAATGCCCCAGATAAATATGTCCAAAAAATTAGTATAATACTGCATTTTAAAATACAAACTCATTATATATATATATATATATATATATATATATATATATATAGTATATACTATATAAATTATATAGATTTTTTTCTGTAAGAAGAGATATATAATGTTTTCATGAGGCTTGAATAGAGCAATTGCTAGTACCAATTAGCTAGTACCAATTAGTCAGACAAAATAGGTTGACCGTTGATATGTTTCTCATGAAACATACAAATGACTTTATATGAAACATGGCCCCGGTCAACCTATTTTGTCAACTGCTCTATTCTATACGACCTATGACGGATTTAAGTCCGTACATAGTTTAAATCAGAAGACATCTCTTGAAGTGCTGTCCCAGTGCAGCACAAGTTGCTGAATGGACTTGCAACATAGTAGTGCCAATTAATCGGATTCGATATACTAAACAGCCCAGACGCTTGTATTCAACTTAATGATGTTCTCCAGAGTACAAGGACTCAATACAAAGTTGCAATCTGTCCCAGTTCACATAATAGAACATAAACTTTCAATCATGAATTGATTGAAAGTGGAAATTCATTAAAAATAATGGATTCGGAAAAAAGAGAACTTTGCGAATACACACATTCTATGCGTCCAATATACATTCGCTTGAAAAAAATTTTTAGTTAAATCGTGGTATATAAGATTTTAATTTCATAATGTCTCAAAAAGTCTTATTGTTTTTGATAGTGGTCCTAAAAATTATTCATTTCAAAATTTAAATAAACAAAATTAGTAACAATGGACCACAATAACTGAAAATTTGTCATAATTTCACCAAAGTTCTAGGTTGTACTTAAAAGCTCATAATTACCGAACAATGTGAGATGTTTTTCAAGGATAATATTATCACACTGTTTCGGTTTGACGTCGAAGTCTGGACACCCTGTATATTTATATATAGATTCATAATATTATGTATTTATATATAATTTCAATGAATGAGAATTAATGAAAATGTCAATAGTTACTAAAGTACGCCCATAAAATATGATCACTAAACATATGTTTTATATTACTTCAAAGCATTTTTTCCTTTGATTAAATAAATCAAATTTCCAATAATAAAATAACTGTGCTTATGTTCATATCAATTTCTAACAATCATATTGGGTTTGTAATAATTTTATTATAAAATCAGTTTATTCTACCATGACCTAATGTATTTTTTATTAAAATTATGCAATAATAAAATCATGAATCCGAATGATTCAATATTTGTTTATTTAATGGAAAATTTAATTTTCCGCATGTTTGACTTTCAATATGGATAAATAAAATATTAGTATTTTTATTTAATTAACTTGATATTTTCATTAATTAAAATTTTAATTAATGAAGGTTCACTCACGTACATTAGTGCATTATGGCAAATTACTTTGCGCTTTTGTTAGTGAAATTATATTATAATAATTACACTTGTTCATAATCACAACGCTTTATACAACTCTGGCGCATATGAAGTTTTGCAATCTGAATTTGTTATATAGTTGCGCCGAGTACAATATGAACTTCGTTTCACGTTCATGATGTTAGCATTTAGATTTTAGAGAGGTGGGCACTAGAAATATTTCTCATAAAATCCTAAAAGTTACTTAGAATCAGCTCTATCATAAATGCTGGAGCTAAATATACAATAAGATACTGAAAAAATTATTGTGTATGAATTATAAACCAATTAAATTTATATTCTAAATGATTAAAGATAGTCATCACATTGTAAGCCCAGATATTTCTATTTTCTAAATTTTAGCGCATAATTAAATAAGCAATAAATAGTTACCCAAAATGATAGGAAAGTTGTTGAATGTATATTCTTTCCTTGAACATAAATTCTATAATATAGAAATCTCACAAACAATTCTGTGAAATACCCTAGTCGTCTATAGGTATGTTTATTGTTCATAGCTTGATTATGAAGAAATATTAGAATATCAGACAAATATGAAGATAACATGTATTAAATAATTGTCTTTTTATAACAAATTTTTACCAAGTATTCTAAACGAGCAATTGATAAAAAAACTGCTAGTATAAAGAAAAATAAATGGTATTGATTTGTGTGAGGTTCATAATTTTTGCTAATATTTCTATCGAATAAAATACTGCACAGGGGTCCATGGCAAGTTTCAAGGGGTCCACCACAGGGAAAACAAAATTTGGGAGTCCACTAAATAAAAATGGGGATACACAGCGTAATTAGATATGATTTAAACTTTAAATGTTAGTATTGAGCGCGGAGCCAGCCACCCATCAACCTCGCATATCTCAGAAAGTATTGAATTTTCCAACTTCAAACTTTGTTCACAATCTTGGTAAAGTATAGTAACAATGTGTGCCAAGTTACATCAAAATCGAATTATGCATTTTTGAAAACATACAATCTGTTTCAATACCAGTATTGAGAGCGGATCCGGCCACCCATCAACCACGCATATCTGAAAAACTATTGAATGACCAACTTCAAATTTTGGTCACAAGATGTAAAAAAAAATAAAAATATGAATTGGACTCCGAATTGCTTCCCCTTTTACCATATTCTCTAGATCTGTTCCTCAGCGACCATATACCGATCCCAGATCTCAAAAGAATGCTTGCTGTGAAGAAACTTTCACCAAATGATGGATTTCACCGATCACGAAAAATTGATTTTATAAAAACCGGTACGTTTGATCACTTTAATATAGGGGTCCACAATAAAACAAAAAACATTGCAAGGGGTCCACAGCACAAACAAGTTTGGAAACCTATGCTCTAAATTGTAAACACTTGTAGGAAAATGTAATATATAAAGTTCTATTAATTAGGTTTGTGGACGGAATCTGTAACATTACTTATAAAAATTGGATATAGAAGATAATTCGCTTTTTGTATAAAAACACACTGTTTTAACTTCTCCTTTAGTACCTACTAATGTCAAATTCCTAATTATGTAGTGGTTATTCCTTTAAAATTATTAATTATGTAAATTATATTACGTATTTATTATAATTGTATTTATAAGTTCTGGTTCTACTCTATAGGCTATGCTATAAGAAAATTAGGTGTAAGTGGTAAATAATTCTTCCTTTTCTTAAAAACTGATCATCATATGATTTATAATTGATATTATACATGTATGTCCCAAGCGCGCGGCACATTCCATGAACTTTAAGGAATTTTTATAACGTAACCACTTTTAGTAGGCCTAAAATATTTTGGTTGTGAACACAAAATTAGCAAATTGGATTTCTGGAAATAAAAATAAATAGTTTATTATTATAGATATAGATAGATAGATATGCAAGTATGCTCTGGATGGCTAGAGGATCCATCCAATTCAGATTTTGAGTAATAAGCACACTGGCGCTCGAGCTTTAGGGAAACTAATATTCGTGTAAAATCCATTCTAAATTATTCGCAAGTGAGGGAGAAGGCTGCACGTTTAGTGAAACACGTGTTTATACAAATAGCTGGGCTGGATGTGTGCACGCACAAGTTCTGATGCCGAGATTGAGCGATTAGTTACCCGATGTAATGTGCCCTATCCTATATCACCTCAGAATGTAATAACAGCACGCGCAAACAATTTGCGACAGTGCATGTATTAATACCCGACGCGAATCCTTTCATCTTCGGTCGCAGTTTGTTTTTGAACTTTATAGACGATGATAAACATTGTGTAATCGACTCTTTAACAGACTTTGCTTTGTGAAGTTATATAACAGAAAAGTTTATGGCAGAAACGGTATAGTTTATCCATTGCGAAAGCACTAATTTCAACTATATGGTAATTTGTCTCTCGGTAAGATGAGAACTAATAATTTTGTAACACAATTTTAACCGAGTTTATTAACTTTCCGTAGGGTAAGTTATTGTAATCGTCCAAAAATCGAAATTGAAAATTTTTGCATTTTTCGACGTTTTGAAGGTTTCTGAACATTTTGGCATACCTCACAAAAAATGGATGTGTGTGTGTGTATGTATGTATGGATACAATTTTTCGACAACGTTTTCGCGCGCACTGATTAACCGATTTGAATGGTTCAAAAAACATTCGATTCCTATTGATAGGGAGATGTGCTGATTAGTTTTTGGCAAAAGCAGGTCTAGCAGTTACGGAGATATAGAGCAAAGAGAGCAGAAAATAGAAATGGAGTTTTTGACAGAACGGAGCATCCGATTTGAATGATCTAAAAAACATTCAATTGGTAATGATTGGCAGTTTTTGAGAGAACTAAGCGTCCGATTTAAACGATTCAAAAAACTTTCTGCTTGTTTTAACAAAATAATTGATTCTAGAAAAAAAAATCGTTTCAAATTTTTTTTAAATTTAAAAAAAAAAAAAAAATTTTGTATATCGAGAATAATTCAGATTTTATTTTTAATTCTGACTGAAGTTCTAATACACTTTGAAACAAATAATTTCAATTTTGCAATTCAGTTTATATAATTCTTATAAATATTAGACAATGTTACAATATTTATAATAATCTATTTGAAAACATTCATTATTCCTCGAACATTTCGTTACGGTACGGGAAGTTCCAGCAATTTGCCTTAAGGCACAATTCCACACACCTCACTAGTTTTTTGTTTAATTTTCTTTTAATTGATCCCTAATTCGAAACTGATTGTGATATAATATCAATGGGTGCATTTTATTTGTTTGAATAAAAATAGATCCTTCGTGTCAATTTATAACAACGAAAAGAATAGACAATATAATGAACAAACCTCTTAAATATTCATTAATTTTCTCGGTATTTTAGTTTTTTCTTACAATTATAAAAAAATCATAATTTTCAATTATAAATTAATCTTGAAATTGAACATTTAGTTGCCAATTAAAAGCTATCAGTTGTTCTTTCTAAATAAGTTTCTATCTCTAAATAATCGGCTTAAAAATTTTGTAAAAGAACGTTCGAAAATATGAATCAAATATTGAAATTAAAATGAACGATAAACTAAATTTTGCTTATAATTGCAACTAATTTCATACAAAGAACTTTTGTAACTTTAACCTTAACTAAATTATAATCAATAAATATAAGTGTGTTACTCACGTATAATAAGAATGACTTCAGTTTATATCAATAATAACGTTATAAATTTACTGTGAGCGAATCTTACCTGAAACAAAAAAATATTAAGAATTAGTTAGTAATATACATAAGATAAGTATCATATTTGTTTACACAAATGATATAAAAATATATTTCCAATATTTTTTTCTGTTTTAATATTTTCTTAAAGAATTTCCGTTCTAGATTTTTTATTGAATTTTTAATAATTCTTCGAGGAATTTATATTGTAAGTAAATATTTGTATAAATGGATATATGTCTGGACACATAACGTACAATAAGCAATATATCTGCATATGTAAAACACGGTAACATTTAATTCTGTTTTCACATACAATAACATGAAAATTTAAAACAAACAAATAATACACAAAATATGGGAGTCTTTTCCACAATCTACCTATATATCGGTTACGATTTCTATATTTAATATTCGACAGGAAACATTTATCAAGATGCTACTCACATACCGACAATATTATAGAATATCAGCAAAATCCGCAGTAATAAAAGGAAAAACGATTCCAATACTTTTTCTCTCATTTAAGAACACGATGTGATTCGCGTGGAAAATTTTCAAGTAACGATTGTGGGAATACACAGTTCCTGGGAAGATAATTTAATAATAAAACTGATATAAATTAGCTAAGGTGCTGTAATTGCATATTGTAAATATATATATATATATATATATATATATATATAAATTTAATAATGTCAGTTAATGTTATAAAAAATATTTTCATACAATTGTTATACGAGATCATACAATCCAGTATGTCCCTACCGGTCCAAATTTTTATTACCGACAATAACTGAATAAAAGCACATTCCGTGCCGTAATTAAAAATACAAAGGCAAAACAAAAAAATAAAATGACACAATGATTTCACAATGTAAAGCTGCAATAACTACATCGAAGGTATGTGCTTGAGCGAAAATATTTTAATATAACATACTTGGAAACAATGCAACCGGATAAAATAAAAAATATGGAAATATGTAATAATTCAAATTCACAATCCGTACAAATTGCCTTTAATTAGGAAATATAATCGAATCGAAATATGCGAATGAAAATCCCATCGCGTTGTTCAAAATAAGCGTTAGAGAATATAAGCATCCAATATAATTTCATGAGACGCAACCATCAGTTACATTGAAAAGTATAAATATATTTCTACATTTGTAAATTGTTCTTTAAAACTGTATGTTTTTCACTTTTTTTCATATAAAAATTACAACTTGTCTATTATATCATAGCATTTAGTTTTTTTATTGACCATTAGAGAGTAACCTATGCATTTTCTAGTTCTGATATTTTGACCTTAATTAGAACTTTTGCAGTAATACTATGAATAACAATTTTCATGTGGGAATTGATGCTATTAATGCTTGAACCGAGGTTACTCAGAATGAATATTTTAATCATAGTTGCCTAGCTAAGGATTTACCACTTTCGTCAAGAACTACGCATTAATCCAAATTAATTCACAAATAAAACTTTTCTCATAAAGCAATATATTATCAATTTTATACCGAGCCAAGCATGTAAATTTTCCATTTGATAAAGGTGTGACATGCGATATTACATTTGTCCTTAATCGCCATTTTGCGAATCCACGAAGGGGCCATCAATTCTTAAAATTGCCCACTTATCTCTACTTTAGCTGAAAGTAATGTGAAACGCTCCAAGAGTCCCATGGGACGTTTCAAGTACTGGAACAACCATTACGATTTAATTAATAATTTAGGTACACGGAATGTGCTTATTATTTACATAACATTGCGTAGTAAGAAAGCATTAAATTTATCAAAATATTATTCTTTTGTCTTCTGCCATTCTGAGTATTCCAAAGGATTAAGTACTCTCTTGAAATATATTGAGTGAAATATTACAGATAAAAAATATACGAGCCCCAATTAAAGAACCAAGATAAAAAATATTTGGCGCCCAATTTTTTTTTTGAACTACCTACTCAATATTAATATTTATTTATAATATAATTTAATAAAAATACTGAAATTTTGTGAATAATTACATTAAAAAAAAACAAATTTAAATTGCAAGACTGGAGTAAAGGCAGAGTTCCAATATATTTATTATAAATGAATGTACCTAATTGTTATTAAAAGCTCCGTCAAAGTTCCACAGGAAAAGCACATGCAGAAGAAAAGTATGTAATTAATGACTAATTATGTGTAGAAATATTGTGTTGAAAAGCATATTGTTCTTAAAACTGTATCCCTAATGAATTTATATCTATATTTGGCATTATGCATCATTAATGACATTATGCTTTAAGGTAAGTTACATGAACTTCCCAATTTATAATTAATAACTTGACTTGAGAACACACCGACGAAAACTCAAATTTCAGCTCCATACATAAATTCCAAATTTTGCTCTCAAACAATTCAGAATGACTTAAAACATATAATAGCAAATAGGATTTTCTGACGAAAACCTAAACTTCTCTGTCTGGAAGTTAATAAATTCTGTTTAAGCACATCTGAAAATCGTATAGTTATATGTAGTTAAAATACAGTGAATATAGGCAGTAGTGTTGTGCTAATATTTTTTTGCCAGAACCAAAAGGAAAGAAACAAATATCATTACAAAACACATTTTGTGCACATATATGTATGTTTATTACAATAATAGGAACGTTTCATAAAAATTAGTTAAATTATAAAATTCACTTATTAAATCACTTTCTGTATATAGCGATTCTTTTTTAATATTTTTTTGTCGGAACACATTCCGGCTCGACAACACCACTGTATATAGATATCTTTTGTACATTTGTTTTATAAATTTTTTCAAAAATATGATTTCATTATGCGTAATTGAAGAATTTTATTGGTACTAGATATATACTCTTACCACTGGTACGTGGTAATATAGAAGCTCATATGTAATTTTTACTACGCACCAAAATATAATGCACCAAATTCTCAATTTAAAATTAAAAATTTTATAAAAATTTCACGAAACAAACCCGCAGAAAAATGAAGAAATCATTTCAACATGTAAAAAGCCCATTACAAACTTCCTCAACTTCGGCAAACTCATAATCCAGTTATAATAATTCCTTTATCCCTGTGCGTACCGAACTTTCAACGTTGTATAAATATGTACTTATATGACAAAACGTAAGACAAACTTTCATGATATGCTTCTATTGAAGTCATTGTGTGCATAAAAGTGAATAATGTATAAGTTAACATTTGTCGGACGTGACTTAACATTTTCTTAAGGAAAACACGCCCAGAACTCTTCGACGGACGAACTAACTTTGGTAATGGGATGTTCACAAACAAATGAGGAAAACGTGGAAACACTATATATAAATATATTTCCGCCTGATTGGTAATGAAAGCAAACGCTTTATCATCGGAAGTTAATAAATTATTATATTCACGTAGTTGACACCAAACATGACATATCATATCTGATAGATTTATTAATGGCTCAAGTTATTCGTCGTAACCCTTACAAGAATTTATTAATAATCATGGTTATGAAGACAAACACTGCAACTTCAAATATCAACACACTACATTGCTACTTAATATTATAATTCTAAAAGAGAACTTCTTTACTGGTTTGGCAATATATTTTATAATAAAAATCAATGAACATACATCGTGACAATACTAAAGTAACAACTATTGTTTTTGAAATTTTATCAGGATGAATATCATATTCATGATAACTCATATATCATATAAATCATGGTAAATTATGAAGAAGTAATATTCTGTGAATAACGTCTTTTTTATTATTTTTAGCTCTTTGCTTTCTTGTTATTTTTTACGATCAAAGTATTTCCCGTTGATCCTATTTGTCTTTGTAGAAGAATCTTGGAATTTCCATTGGTACATAATTATGAAGCTCAACGCAGATATTTTCTGAAAAGCCTTCAATTTATATTGTGCATTTTTCTTTACCAAGAAATGAATAAAAAGGTTGAAGATGTATAATATTACTTTGCTTCAAATATAATGTTATAAAGTAATATAGACATGTTCAAATTGATGTGGAATCGTGGTCGCATAAAGAATTCCACAGTCTCGAATGAAATTAAATTTTCATATTGGATATTTATACATTATCAAGAAGGAATTCTTGTCAATAATTCAGTATTATTTCTTAAACAGGATAGGTTAAGTTAAATGATATAGATAATTGTATTTTTGGAACATATAAAATTTTGGAATTTTAACATTCATTTCTATGAAATTTTGTCTTCATAAAACGCCTTCAGCAACACAAAATTAATTCCAAAATTATTAAACAAATTACAAGTATGTGATAGAACATATACACCCATCAAAACACAATATAGACTTACTTATCTTGAATATCCTTTATTTTGAAGAAAATTTATTCTTAAGCCGTTTTACTGAAGGTTATTTTATTCAACTATATAAACGAAAAACCAATGAACAAAATATATAATATATAATCATCATATTGGAATCAGCAAAGTCCTAATTTTTCAGTTTCCCTGAGTGAAGCCTGGATCAGCAAGTATGAATTTTCAAATATTTTTTTAAAATCAATATTTTATTGATATTATATACTCGTATATATATATATATATATATATATATATATATATATATATGCGCGTGAGTGTGTGTGTACAAATTGTGTGTGTTATTTATGTCCTTCGTTTATCATATGAATTCCTACCATTTTAACAAATTGCCTCTCCGATAAACGCCAAAACTGAGATATCCTTGTGCTGAGACAAACGGAATAATAATTAAACGACCCATCCATTCGGGATTACAAGAACAAGGGTGAAATCTGAATAAAATGCCTATTTCTCCAACTTGCGTATTTTCGACAAACATTTGTTTCTCTCATAATTTATGTTCAATATCGAGGAGAATTCATTACTTCAGCGTATTATTCCTTGGTACAACGAAAAATTTAATTTTACTAAAGGAGTTTGTTTTTGAATTAATTAGAGGAAAATAATATAAAATTAATCTTGAACATACCTAAACTAAACCTGAAGAAGTGTAATTTTTCATCGTGCATTGTATGAATTGATTACGATGTAAAAATTTCATTTTATCATACATCTTAAATTCATATATGTAATATGTAAAAGCATTACAATTTTGAAATTTCCGTCATGGCTTTTTATGTAAATCTGCATTTATAAATTCTTTCTTTAATTCCGGAGAAACCATCTTTCTGAGTGGTCCCATGACGTTCATATGCGAAATTTCCTCACAGCCAAGGGAATAAAATATGAGAAACGGGACGAATAAATAATATACGGGACGATCTTTCCTCAACGGGTCACGAAGATTGATTTATTTATGACTGTAGAAATGATTGCTGGAAATATTGGCTTCTTCTTGTGCTCAGAGGACCAGATTTTTTATATCAAACATTCAATTCTGTACTTTGATTTGGAATATATATCTCTGCGTTTCTGTTTCGCTGAAGGTTTATGACATATATTTTTCAATTCGAGAATATTACATTTTTGAATAAAAAATAAGGTCGGTATCAATTTTGACGCATGCAATTATTATGTAATGACAAGAAATTCAAATATAGTGTTTTTCAAGAATGCTAATAAATTACAATTTATTTCAAAATCCCCAGGAATCTAATAATTTCTCACTAACTTCTCATTTTAAATTCCTCCTGCATCAGTTTTTATTCGAACGACCATATATTCATGCAGGCTTTTTGAACATGCAAACTCGCCGCGTCGTAGATTTTTTTTTTTTTGCAACGCGATATCCACTAAACGTTCTATAAATTCTTGTGAAATGTGTTTTTCTTCGTAGTCTATGATAAAAAACTTTCTCGAAACCTATTCACTCGTAGTTTTTGCGGTAATTTACAAGCGCTTCTTTGGTTGTGATGTGACTTTTTCTCATTTTTCCGATCGAAGGAATAGATAGTTGATGATGCCGGCGAATAATTTACAAACTCGCTGCTAATAGATAATGTTGCATAAAAGAAAAAAATGATTTCAGAATAGTTAATTTTGATGTTCAATATTTCGTATTCAATACTGACTCTGGTCTTGATAAAAATTAATATTAAAACTCCAGTATTGTAAATTATATTACCAGTATTAATAATGTATTTTATAACACTTATTCAACAAGTTGCCAACTGATGATGGTATATTAAAATTATATGTTGAGTGTCCTGATATTTTGTTCTTGTCCTTTGTCCTGTGGCCTTTGTCCTGATATTTTGCAGATAAAAAGTATGCAAAAAAATTGTTACAGAATACCATTTTACAAGTTTTATCAAAATTTCGTTCGGCTATGTGGTATGCCTTTTTATGTGTCTGTGCGTTTCCCAGCGTTTGACTATTACGGGCCACGTGCCAGAATCAATAGACTGGCGAATAAAAGAAACAATCAGACTCATATACCACTGGCAAGCTTTTAAGTCCGATATAGAGGCCACTTGCTCTGGGTTGTACGAAATCAAGGCTATCACATGGAATGAAATCATATTTGCCGGCTTTAAAAGCTTACAAATTGTTTCACTCATTGTCATCTGTTGTAATTTGGAAACATTTGTCCTGCTGTTATACAAGTAAGAGCTCAAATGCTAAGATACAAATTTAATTCATTTTAGTTTTTTAACTAATATTTTATCTAATTTGACATTGCAATTCAAATACTCTTCAAAACAAATTATGAGATTCAAGTAATTCTGCAAAAATACTTTTGGCAAAAAAAAAAAATTATATACACTTGTGTGTCAAAGTTTATGTTGTAAGATGCTTATCAACTGTTTCATTAATAATGGTAGAGTAGGTTATAAGGTTAAAAAATAAGACTAATTTACTTTACCAACAATATTTGCAGAAAGAAGAAAGAAGATTTGTAATTAGCCATTACCTTGATTCCTTCCTTGTTAGTTTTTTAGGTTGTGAGCGCTGTTGTTTAGTTAATGAAACCTTATAATTTTTAAGTATTCGACATTTAATTGTTTTATAAGATGTATTGTTATTTTCTTAACTCTATAAAAGCTTTCAACCCCGATGGGTGAAAAGACCTTTTGAATATTTACCCTGGCAAAAGTGTTCACAATAACATATGGGCAGTAAATAAAATAGTAAAATAAGTTAAAAAAGCAATTTTACAAGAGATAAATTAAATGAATAGTCATTCCACCTCTGCTGATGAATACTTCTGATGAAATTCCAGATCAAGATTAAGTACAGCAATACAGTGTTATAAAAAAGTACCCACGAAACTTTTATTTTGCACTGGTTGAATAATGTAGCTATGAATCCATAAAAACCCTTCAAAATTATAAAATAAGGCATTAGTATTGTTTGCGTCCCACTTTACTCCGCCTATGAGGTAAAAAGGACCAAGTGACAAATTTTTGAAAAGCACAAAAACACATTTCTACAATGATGAATTAGCTCGGAGTTTTACTGAATATAGACATGGAGATAGTTGTTTTTTTATTATGTGTTTTAATTTGTGATATAGTTGATCTGCTTTTCAAAGTATAATTGCTCAATGTCAAATTGAACCTTTGTGCAGCGCTATGAACTACATTTTAATATTCGTTTATCTCAACGAGAATTTTATCATACGCGTTTTGTAATCAATTCAATATCGAAGCTATATTTTTTAATTGAAATTCAAACACGAAACTTAATGAAAAAGAAACAATATATCACAAGCAAAATATTTAATTCAAATACTTCAATAAGCTCACTCAGTCACATACTTGCTTTTAATTATCGTAACAGTTTTATGAGTTTCCATTGCCGTGTTTTTAATTAATTTCAAAGTTGTCAAGTGGATTGTTCATTCAAGTGGACCACTTGAAAAAAGCTCATATTATTTGCATAAAATGCAGAAGCACTTTCTTTGCGCTGCACAGTTTTTTATACTGACACTTGAACGAAAACATGATTGCATATTTGCATTTATTTAGGTCACAAAACGTGATCAACCGGAATTACAAAGACTTTTTTGTAATTAGAAATAAGATTTAATGATGTATAAAAGAAAAACGTTAGAGAATGTTTTTATTAACACCCAACATGTTTCTCAGAATTAAATTCAAGTATTAAAATAATATAGAGTATATAGAATAACTTAAAACTACACTACATTACAAGTTGAAAATTATAGTTTATACTAATTGAGAACACAATAAAATATTTTTATTTATTATTTATAGAACTTAACGAGCGCATGAACTGTTTTATATATGTAGCTGACAACACATCTATGTTATATTACATATTTATGATATAATTTTTATTATTATAATTTCTAATTTTTTTTTTATTGATGCAGCAATTCCGGCCTATTTTCACTTATTAGAAACATATTGCAATCTATACTTTCACGTGGAAACCGATGTCACTACTGATTGATATCAGGCAAGATATCAATCCTGGAACCTCTGATTCGAAATCTCTCATCACTAGACTACTAACTATTCGATTTTGTTTATTTAAAAAAAAGTAATGAATTATCCAATAAAAATATAATATCAATCATGATTTTTCCACTTTTTAATCGAATGTAAAATTGAAAAGTGTAAAGGAGCTAAGGGCTACATGTAACGGGGGTAATTAGTAACAGGCAATTTTCAATAGAATGTTAAAAGATAGTAAAATATTTTTTTGTCTTGATTTGACATATTGTGGACATATGCACATTGTCGTTTTTTTGTTACTACTTTCCATTATAGATGTTACAACTAGTCCCAAAAACGAGATAACACTCCACTTTTTATAGAAAATGATAATTTTGAAATAATAAGCAACAGTTATGAATTTATTTTGGCTGGATGTGGTAGAGGAAAAGTTGTAAATGTATTTATCTTTATTTCATAGAAATATGATCATAGATTTCAAGATATATTAGTTTAAAGAAAACTGTTACAACCAGCCCCTAGCTAGGTGAAGCATTCAGGTTGGATTTTGAATAAATATACATAATAATACGCAAAAATAAAAATAATATGTACATCTCAGTACATAATAAAAAATGATGGCATATCAAAATAATAAATTGTTGAGTCTTTTCAATAGTTAGTAAAATCTCTCTATTATCCTATACATACCAATATTCCTATAACATTTCTGGTTGTATTGTATCACTTTAGGCTTTTAATCCCGGAACCAGCTCTCATTTATCCTAATCACTTCCTACTCTGAACGCTAAGTTTTCTTATATTAAACAAATTCCCTTGCCATTGTTGCCGCCAACATGATGGAATGCAAACTAACGCCCGGCCATTAACATATTTCCTTAACGATAAGCATCTTAGAATCCGGAGGAGGTTTCTCAAGAAAATGCTCAAGATTCGAGTCTTAACCTACGTAAACACAACGCTCATCTGAAAAGGAAAGTGATCATCGGAAGTGAATCATCTGAATGCGGCTTCCAGCCCGGATGAATACCGGATTGGGGTTAATGGCGTGTATTACATTTCTAGCTGGCAACGTGATTGCTTGAGAAAAGTCGTTCGAAGGATATTACGAATGACAGTGATAAGTTACGCAGAATCCACTAGCTGAGGATATTGAGCAGAGGATTCTAGGTATCTTCAGAAACCACTACGAGTTGATCAAATTACTAGTACGCCCTGAACGTCTGGAGTTAGCGATCTGTGTGGTCTCGAAATCCCATTGAAGACTTTGAGACGAAGTTGAATGTGGTTTAAGTTCGTGACCTATTTTAAAATATTATTTAACTAATTCAAAAAATTGACTAAAATTATATTGGACTTTTAAAGTCGAATCTAGATAAAAGTAAAAAATGTCTATTAAGTTCATGGGCTATTTTATAATTCAACAAATTCAAAGAAATATTCAAAATAATGTTGGGCTGTGAAAGTCAAATAAAACTATTAGTAAAAGAATACGTATTAAGTCTGTGACCCAATTCCTAATACTATTCAAAATGAAATATATTAGATAAAAGTGTATTATGTTCATGTCTCCTATTATATAATATTCAAGAATCTGAATATGTTGACTAAAATTACATTAGAAATAACCATAAAAGGCAAATCTAAATATTAGTAAAAAAAAAGTTTATTTCATGACCTATTTCATATTATTTAACTAATTGAAAAATTTATTTTATTAATATAAATATTAGTAAAACAATGTGAGCTCAGTTCGTAACTTATTTTATGAAACTTTTTACCAAATTTAAGAAATTGTCTAAAATTATATAAAACTTAATTCTGAAAACCAAATATAACTATTAATAAAATATGCTATTAAGTTCAGAACAAATTTTAAAATATTATTTAACTATTTGATGAAATAATCAAAATATAGGTATTATTAATAGGATGCATAATATTATTACTATTATTATTATTATTATTAAATATTATTTAACAAATTAAAGAATATAATCAAAATTATGATAGACTTAACCGTAAAGTCAAATCTATTTGTTAAAAAAGATAATGTGTTAAGTTAAACATTTAAAACACTTTAAACATTCAAATATAAATATTTTAGACAAAAAAATTAATCAAGTTCATACCTTATTTTCTAATATTATTTAAGGAATTGTCTCAAAATATACTGCATTTGACCATGAAAATCAATTGTAATTATTATTAAAAAAAATTTCTATTTCGTTGAACTGAAGAAATTGGACTCTAGGTTTATGGTCAAATATATTAGTTTTTGTCAGAGATATGTTATCATAAAATGTTACCTAGTTGTAATAGGCACTAATGGTCTATATTTAACAAAGTATAATCATATTCATATGAAAGATGCAAAATTTGTAGATCAGTATCAAGAAATATCAACATGTTATTCTCATCAAAGATCTATATATCACAAAGTTGTATTTGTCATAAATACCTTACGGACATTTTATGACCACCCTTTTATTATACTAATTACCCTCAAAATGTACCAAATATATCCAAAATATAATTGATTAATAATAATGCCACATAGTTTTCAAAAATCACAGTATGTTGATGCTATATACTGTTTCTACTTCTATTGTACTATTTTTCAGAACAAGTTCACTGAAAGTAAAATATGGAAACTATAACAACACATTTTCATGATAGCTCTGCTTAGTATTCTAGCAGCTACTCTTTAAACTTGCACAATATTCCCAATAATTTTGCTACGAGTTTAAACTCGTATAAAAATCCCATCGTTGATCCATAAATTACAGATACAATCTCTTCTCGGCGTGTAATGTTTCTGATAGATTTGCGATCACAGGGAACTAATAGATATTCCTCGTAGCGTTAAAACGTCAATTACGAGAATATCCAGTGCAATATTTCCAATCTCTGGGTCTGTTGAGCTGACAACTTCAGATATCACAAATCATTATTATAATGTAGCTCTGCTCGACGTAAAATACTATTTCGATTCGATGAATGGCTCGCGGTGGCTTTTGCCTTTGAAACTCGTTCGCGGGTTTCTGTAACAAAACGACAGAGATTCGATCGATCTATCCTATATTTCGCAGACTTTTGCGCTAACGGCGCGGATTGAACGCGGATTCGCAGTCAATGTTACATTTTGTCCGGATGTCAATGCCAGGCGGGGGATTATATTATATTATGCAGAAGCAGAAGCAGAAGCAGAAGGGATATAGTAGCTACACGACAGGTAGGTATACTTAGACTAACCATAAATATACACAGACATATATAAATCATCATTGAGTTTTTTCTAGTGCATTATAAAATCAGGTCTCGCCAACTAAACAACAGAGATCACGATAAAAAAAAACAACAAAATAAAATACTCTCCTTATAGTGTTTTAAGCATTGCAGTCAATCTTTTGATAGCGAAGTCATAAAAATCAAATTGGTGGCTGGTTATACATCATTTCCCCTCTACTTTCAAATATTGTTGTTGCAAAATTCCTAATTTTACCTATTTTTGAGATATCAGTAGTGGAAATTTTTACCCCCAAACCTTTAAACCCCGCTCTACCCTTAACTATTTTCATCTTTACAGGAAATTTAACATAGAGTATATAATTTACAGTGTAACATAGACAAAAATAGTATAACTTAATATCACTAACCTTAATAAATCATGTATACAGTTTAATATCATAACGAGGAACAGTAAGTTTCATAAATAGAAGTTTTTCAAACTGTTAATTAGAGGAGTGATTATCCAGATGCAACTGTATATACACGTATGCATAGGTTACTTCATTACTTACAACAGAAAGAAAACAAGTAAACCTATATTTTGTATTAATACTTCCTTACATCAAAACAATAAGACGTTTTGATTTCTATCATTCAGTAAAGCAAATGTAACAGATTTGCACTAAGTTATATAAGTACACTTATAAATTAAAGTAACAAAGAGCCTATCGTGCTACAGAACACAATTACATTGTTATTCTTGACTTGGTTCTTTAATATTATTATATTTATTTACTTATTATATATTATTAATATCATCGCCTAAAAACAAAATAATATAATCTTGATATGTTCTACTATACCTGAAATGCAATCTAAATCAATGATATATTTACAAACTTTCAAACACCCAATAATATCGATTTTTGTTTTAAATATAACCCATACTGTTAAAGCAATATATAGAAAAAAGAATTTTCATGAAAGTAAAACCTACTTTCTAATTCAGGTAAAAAAAATCTACCATCACAAATCATTATTTTAAAAATCAAGGGGGCGTCCATTAATCACGTGAGCTAATTTTTAGGGATTTTTGGACCCCCCCCCCCTTAGTAATGGTAATATTCAAAATTACTCCTCCCTTCCCCACCAAACATTACGTGTATTTTTATCACACAACTGATGAAACTGTAAAATTTCTGATTTTTTTTGAAAATGTTTGATTTTTTTTTAAAAAAAGTCAGTTACTAAATAAATACATCTGATATCTTACTATACCCCTCCCTCCCCCGGGTGATATTTCACGTGATTAATCGTTCTAATCGATCTAATAATCTAATAGAACTATCACAAAAATTCAATTTATTATTAAATATTTCACTATTCCTTGCTACTTATTAGCATTCGTTTAACTTTTAGCTTTCGTTTTCATTTGAAACTTTCCTTTCGTCGCCCTTTAACCAGTCATCTACAATTAAATTCAAACGCCGAGTTCTCATAATTTCAGACTACAGTGTAATATAGAATCCGCACCTTAAATAGAATTAATAAATGCTCCCAAAATAAATTATTTTTAGCGTGGCTCATGCCTTTTCCACTGGCGAAATGCCCAACCTACATAAATTAAATTCGCCTTATATAAAATTAATGCGATTACTGGAAATATGAGTTCCATTATATTAGGAGGAAATACGAAACGCAATGTCATCATTGGTGACCTACATCCGTGGTACATCATTGACAGAAATCTTATAAAAATGAGAAAATAAGGCTCGTTTATTCCGGATGCTTTCGTAAATTGACTTGGTTAAAGATGTACGAAGATTTTGGAAAAGTAGATTCATGAAGATGAAGATTACCGATATGGAAACATATTAAGGATAAGTAAATACGAAGTAATCAGTGAATAATTTGATAGCCAGCAATACTCCAATTTTGTCTCGGTAAATAAAAGTAGCTTTCATAGCAGTCATATCAAAACAATGAGTAAATTAAATCATTTGAAACAATTAAGTAGCTCGAACAATGTTTCGGAAAGCTGCAATTTCTAAGATATTAAATTAGTTGATCAATTAAACTGAGAGTTGCAGATATACTGTAACAATAACAAACACTCAGTAAGGAACATTATTCGGTAACCAACAATTCAGCAGCTCTAATGATTTCGCTTTGTATGTCGCAGCAATTCAGAAGTGATAAATTAGATCCTGTGGCTTTATTATCGCTCACTGATCGTGCTTAATTAGTCAGATATCTCGGCGGCCGAGACTATCTGTAAGCGGCTAATATCTTGCAGCGAATTTACTGTGCGGTAAGTATCGAACGCGCTTTACTACCGAAAGCTCGCGTGCTTTTAAGCTCTGTTGGGGGTGCGCAGAGCCTCTCGATATATTATAGAAACAGGTCTAAATTTAGAGTTTCGTAGTAAAATAACAATCATTCTTTCGACACTTAAACTTAGATAGAAGATATATAAAATGCCAATTATTAATAAGGTCAGATCCTACAAATATAATGTTCTATCAAAAATTTGAAATTTAAATTCATAATTTAAATTGATATTTTATAAATTCAGTATAACCGGTATAAAGCATGTGAAGTGTAAATGTAACTAATACAATTTATCTACTCGTATATTTTATATATTGAAGATAGCCTCCATTGTAACAAAAACTCATACGTAGAGAAAGCATAACATCAAGTAAAAAAGAAAACGATTTTAAAGCAACCTAAAAATTTGGATAAGTGATTTTTCGTCATCAACATTACTAATTATAAATAGTTGCAATTAGGAAAAACAGCATTATTATTATTAATAATAAATATTATTATCATAAGCATAAACACTATAGCATGTACCATTAGAGCCGAAACTTTTGAAAGTTAGTAACTGTTGCAATTACGAGGTCTGTTCAAAAAGTACCCGGAATTTTCGTTTTTTCAAAAAAAAAATTTATTTATTCGTCTACATTAATGTGGTCCCCTTCAAAGTAGTCCGCCCCAGATATAATACACTTATGCCAGCGTTTTTTCCAATTTTCGAAGCACCCTTGATATTCACTTTTTGATATGTCCTTGAGCACTCTCAGCGATTTTCTTCAATCGAGGAAAACCGCCGTCCTTTCATGGGTCTCTTCAACTTTGGGAATAGGAAAAAGTCACACGGAGCCATATCTGGTGAATTTTTGCACTTTGCAACACTTTATTTCATTTTTTACGCAAAATTTAATACAAATTCTTTGACTTTTCAATTCTTCCATTGTAAAAATCGCCGAGCTCAGAAAAACACGTCGAACCTTAGCGACTACCACAGACAAAGTAAACAGTGAATATACCTGAAAATTTCATCATACTTTAGGGGCATGTATACCAACACAATAAAAAAAAAAATTTGACAATCAGACACTCCAGACCCGCGAAATTTAATTATTAGTAATTCCGGGTACTTTTTGAACACACCTCGTACTTTTAAATATATTTAAAAAAAAAAACACAAACTTGATTTATGTTATCATCTTGCTGAAACTAATCGATTTAATTGATTTTTTAATTTACTCATTAACTTAATTACTAACAAATAAAAGAAAACATGGGTTAATATCATAAAAATATCTTACAATTTATGTTCTTATTTTATCTTATATATGTTACGTTCTTAGAGCAATATCTTTAAACAAAATATTAATAGGCGATTAACAATGCTAATTTTTAATTTGTGAAATTCTTTGGTTAAATTTGTGGAAGAAAAACTTTATAGAAGCTATAATAATAATTTTTCGTGGTGTTTTATAATATCATTATTAATTTCATTATTCAGCTTACTGTAAAAGAGAAATTATGAGCGATTGAAATCCGAGTCGCTGATAAACCATGAAAGCAGATGTGCAAGATAAAAATTAAATAGTTTTACCTTCGTACTGAAAAGTATTGATAAAACCAGTGTTCAAGATTTAAATAGATTTATCAAAATTTATTCAGATGTTTATATAAAAAATTTGAATTTAAAACTCCACTACATTTGGAACAAATTTATTACTTTCTGAAATGATTATCTGATATCGTAATTATTTTCTCTTAGGGGGCGTCCATTAATCACGTGAGGTTTTTAGGGGGAGGGGGGGTTTGACAAAAAATCACGAAATATCACGTGGGAGCGAGGGAGGGGTATAGCAAGATATCACGTGCATTTATTTTTTTTACTATTTTTTATAAAAAAGTTCAAACATTTTTTTAAAAAATTAAAAAATATACAGTTTTTTCACGCAACTAAAAATACACGTGATGTTTGGTGGGGGAGGGAAGGTAATTTTGAATATCACTAAATATCACCAAGGGGGAGGGGAATCTAAAAATCCTTAAAAACTCGTTCACGTGATTAATGGACGCCCCCTTATTTAAAAATATATGATATTAATTAAAATAAACACAAAACGTATGCAATGTATAACACAATCGATAACGAATGAACGTGCAGTACCAACCATAAGAAATTTAAACAACGAATAAAAAGTATTGTATTTTACCAGTATCGACATTGGATAAAAGTATTGGATCTCTATTTTCCTATTCAATTGCTATAAGGCGAATTTAGTGCTCATTAGCGCGCACTAGGGAAACTTGCAACAGGTAAGCAGTTGCAGTACGTGAATCCAAGTTGGCCGGAACACATAACACTAGGGGCGTAGAATCGTCAACAGGAAAAGAGCTGATGTACTTTACTTTATTCGATACATTCACTCAAAATAGAAAAAGAAAATCTACATGCTATATATAATGATTACACTGGTCCACAAAATAAAAAAAGTCTGTATTGGGTGTGCGGCATATGTTTTCCAATGTAGTTTTTACCGCTGAACAAAAATCTGAAATCAAAATTCGGGGTCAAATGGCAAAAAATTGAAAAATATTAAAAAGAAACGTCAAAATCTCCGATCTAGTAATTCTACTGCATAATAATCAAAATCTTATAATTTCTGTCGTTTCTTTACCCTTTTTGGCTTAAATGACTATTAAGTTTCAATTAAATGATCTATTGAGTTTTTTTGTATAATTCAGCTGTAATTTGCAAACATTGCCCCTAGATAATCTGCAACCATGTTTGCAATTTGAATATCTGAAAATGTGTTGGCAAAATACTGCTGTAATCTACAAAAAAAAATTAATAGGTCATTCAAGTGAATACTCAATAGTCATTTACGGTAGAAAGGGCTGAGAAACGACAAAAATTTTGTCTTTTTTTTAATAAAAATCAAGTTTTTGCCATTTGAAAAGGGTACGAAAAGGTTTTTGAAAATTTGAATTATTTTCGGAGATATAGGCATTTTACTGACTCGGTCTCCATACTGTTTTGGCTTCACGCAAAACTTTAAATGCGTTTTTCTCGGAACAGACCTTTTCAGTACTGTTGACACGATTTCTCGAGTTTTAATCGACCAATTCACTTGAAATGTTCAGAGAGTCTTGTTTATAGACCTATCTATAAACCGAACTAGGATTATCCCCAAATTCCAATTTTTACTATTTTTAAAAAAATCGAGAAACTCAAAAAAACATTTAAAAAAACACTTTTTTTCGAACACTCGCCAATTTGTAAAAAACAAAAATTTTTTACTCATCGCTAGTTCGGGCGATTGCGACATCATTGTAGATTAATAATATTTTTATTTTTTGCATTTCCGATGGCTAGGAGGAGATGGCTGAAATCATGTCAAGACTGAGGTGCCAATTTTTTGAGACCACCCACTTCATCAGCTGCCAGTTTTCCAATTTTCTACTTTTTTATTTTTTTAATTTTTGTTTTGTATTTTAATAATATTAATAAACAAGTGGTAAAAATGGATAGTAAAAACATTCATTGCTTTCTTTTACGACACTTTAAAAATGACCTAAAATTCATCGCTCTACACTAGAATACCTCCTTAAGGAAAACAAAATAAAGTAATAGAAGTAAAAGATATAAAACAGAAAAATCATTATTTTCAATCGCTATCAATTCTCTACAGTTTGTGATCTTTGGGATTCGGATGCATCAATTTTGATATAATGCATTATAATACTTCTCGTGTGAAATTCGTATGTTCATTTAATAATTTTACGACTGAAATACACCTAGCATCTTCTTTTGCAGCAAGTTGCTAACCACACAATTAAATAAAAAATAATATTTTAAAATAAGCTATCCCAAAATGCAATTACATTTTCCACCGGAGCTTTACCTTAAAGCTTCGTTGCAATCACCTACCTAACGGGGTTCAAGAGTGTTCGAATAATATTTACGGTACTATTGGATTTCGCATCGGCAAAAGCGAACAAATATTATGATACTCAGGTTTCACTTAGAAGACGATTGTATTGATCACATGATGCGAGACGAATAAACAAGATTATCGTGTCATGTGAACGACATAGGTGTGGGTAATTTACCCCAACAATTGGGTAGACGACTGTCTGTAACTATAGGCAATATGGGATTCAATATGTAGAATTATTAAGGAAAACGTCACAGAGGAGCTAAGAATAGTTTAGAATATTATAGCTCCAGACGTAAATGCTATAACGAAAACAGAAAATACTTATTGTTACAGTTCAATAAGAGAAAATACTTGAGTTCAGTCTGAACAGGCCGCAAATAGAAATAGATTTTGCATAGAAAATATGAAAAATGAATACGTATTTACCTTTATCATATACAACAAAAAGGGTATTCTTCAGAATAGTATATATAAACAAAAACTCTACAAATTTCAACAACCTTCTCATTTCGAAAATATTTTTGTCTACCATTCGTATGAAATGATTATTTAAAGTTTTCATTACAAACATTAAAAGAACCTATAGTGTAATATAATTATATTATTAAAAGTATGGGAACAACAAAAAAATGTTTTGAAAATATAAAATTTGCATATGAATATATCGATTATTATTATCATTCGTGAAAACAATGAAAAACTTACTGAAAATTAATTATTTTATAGAATTAAAATTTAAACGATAAGTTTTTGTGTGCTTTTAAGAATTTAGATGTATCCTTGAATAAAATAATAATATTAAATATATTTTGTAATATAAAAATAGTGTTTGAATCATATAACTCTCATCTGCGTCTGTTTATAACAACAAATGATACATAATTGAAGAATATTGAAAATTTTTAGTCTAAATCAATAATTTTACAAAATCGTATAAATTTATCTATTAACCTTTCTTTCATAAGATACTTTTTAAAAATAAATAATTTCATGTGCAAAAAAAATCAGATATATCTTTCGATAAAGTCGATTAAAAATAGTTCATACCAACTATGAAAATGCAATTTAAAAAAATATTCTTTCGGTAAGTAATAGTAACGATTAACCGTTAAAAATTTATATTAATTTTTGTTTTAAACCAGTTAGTGATTTTTATATTTTGTAAGCAAGTTTTTAAGAGAATAAATTAGCTGATTTTTTTTTTCAATTAATTATGAACATGAAGAGCTTTTTTTGCAAGTAATATCTAAGTTCAAAATGCTAGTTATATATGATCTATAAAAAAATATATAAAGTATTGAAAAATTAAATTCAGCTTAAACAATCACAAGAAAAGTAAATAATTTAGACTTTGGATGTTTCATGTGTACTGATTTTAATGTGGCACTATATTACGTATTTTATATATCACTGCTATGAGACATTTTCATTTTGAATTTGACTTCATTCTTCATTTACTCATTTGTGTGCACTATTATTGTTAGAACTCGTGATTTTTTTCAGGATGTCTATGAAACTGAGATTCATCTCAGTATATTACACTGAAAAATTCAGCTTGTCCATCTAATACTAATTAAAGAATATTATAATCTATTAAATTTTTAGTCGAGGTAAAATTTTACAAAGAACTAAGGCAATTGTCTTTTTTCACAACAGTTTTCTGCAATTTTAAAGATTTATAAGTGCAATTATATTAGTAAAAGAAGTGAAATATAATATTGGATAAAGTCGCTGAAACACATTTTCCTACTTTCAGAATGCAATCTGAAAATAGTATTTCTCTGTGCGCCTGTAGCAACAATATTTAAAAGAATATTACAAACTGCATTAGCAAAGGAGCTTTTAGTTTCACAATACTTGTGCATACTGTTTGATCAATTCTATTATTTATTCAGTCTGATTATAAAAGTTATTCCAAAGTCTCAGTTCAATAAATTCTCAACAACTTATCTTGTACGTTAAGAGGATTTTAAATAGGTTGCTGCTAGTTCGAAAGCTCCTCTCGAAGTCCATAAAGTACGCCTAGACTAGTCCTTTACAAATAGGCTCAAGTCCTAGACCTGGGTCAGCAAACGGACGCAATTTGACTAGGACGTGACTGTTTGAATTAGTTTAATTCTCTATAGTATCTGAAATCGGTTCTGGATGTTCCTGTGCAATATGGAGTGTCCCGCACAATTTGCCGCCTTCAAGTTTGCGTTTCAATTAGCCTCGCTTGCAGCTCGCTAAGTGCGTTATTTATAGATTCCTTTGTACGCGGAAATGCAAATTACGGTTTGCTAAATTATCTCACATATTAGATGGAAAAGGTAAATCTTTCAGCGTAATATGTTGGGACATGAATTTCGTAAGGAAAATAATTATAAATCAAGTGAGGTCTGGCGATACCGTATTTTCTTAAAAACGTTATGCAACAATGAGTAAGTGAAATGCAGTAAAGAGAACACATATTCAATAACGTAATATAGAATACACCAAAATTTATTAATTATGTATGATAACATAATTCTAATTTTGGATTACAGTTTCCATATTTAATATTTTTATACTGCTTATAAAGCATAGCATAACTAATATTTTTGAAATTTGACATAAAAACAATTAGATACAAAATTAATTAGATACAAATAAATATAATTAATGATAAAAACTCTTCCTTTTCACAATTTACTAGAGTTACCAAATGCTAATTACAATTTTATAAAAAATTGAATAGAAAAGTTAAATATTTCACCGTAATTATTGGGATACAGTAATATCAGTTTTATAAGAATCCTCAAATATTCATTTCTCGTATTCTAACAATATAAGTTTCTCTTGAAAATGCTGCACAAAAATGAGTGAATGAAGAATGAAGTCAAATGTAAAGTAAAAATCTCTCATAATAGTGATGTAGGAAATACGTAATATAGTGCCACATCAAAATCATTATACATAAAACACCCAAAATCTAAATCATTTATTTTTCTTATAATTTTTGAAGCTGAATTTAATTTTTTATTATTTTCATATATTTTATAAATCATATATAACTAGCATTTTGAACTTAGATATTACTTGAAAAGGGTTAGTACTAAATATAATACCAATAAAAGTTGTAATTTTCATAACTATCTGAAAAATCTGCTAATACATTCTCTTAAATACATTTAATTCATGAAGTGAAAAAAAATTAATGTAAGCTAATTCATTCGCTTACAAAATCTAAAAATCACTAACTGGTTAAAAATATTTTTTATAGTATAAAAGCTATTATCAATTATAATTTCTAATATTAATATTAGCATAACTATATTAATTATTAATTCTTGCTATTTGTGTCATTTTCAACATTTTCAACTTTTTTAATCTTTTTCAACTTATTGCTAAATATTTTATATTGCTAAAATTTTAACATTTAAACATTATTAGAAGTGTTAAAGAAAAATGATTGTAAGTGTGAGTCAACATATACGTAAATGTTGGCTTGGGTATGTTCAGGATATGCCTCTACCAAAAAGTAATTATTTATACTCCTTATACAAAGAAAAAAACAAAAGAACCCAGAGCATTCAAAATAAAAACCAAAAATACTTTCAGTTCTTATTCCTCGTTGCTCAAACGAAATGTCTGTGACAAACTCCACCTGGAAATGATACATTAAAACTAGATGAAAATAAATGGCGCTAAATCAGTATGGAAGAGAGTGTTCTATTATTACCAAAAGAATAGAATAATGGGTCGGGTGGGTAAATAGAAGTTCAGGAAGAATATAGTCCAACAATGTCTACTCCAACAGAAATGATCTCAAGAGAACACAAATTCGCAAAAATATTTCTAGGCTTTCTACTACTTCTATGTATCCTTCTTTTATATCATAATTATTATTATTCAAATTTAATTTTTTTTTCGTATATATAAAACAAATGGAGTTCAACTAGGATGTAACATGTACATAGTGCAGGATTATTAATAATGATAATTTATATAATTCTATTATGTACATTCATTATATTCATGCTAATAATTTAGTTCAATGATTTAATAAATAAAATATGCATGTAGCTAATTAGACCGCAATTCAATATTAGCAGGTAGTGACCGATAAAATGACTAAAACTGAATTTTCAGTAAAAATATTACACAAGCACGTTAATAAATAATTAATTAGTATAAAATTGTTACATGGTGGTAAAACCTGTAACAGTTATGAAATTTTTAAACGTAGTACTACATTAGAAAAATTCTCATTTATTTCTTGCATCTAATAAATAACGCCCTACTTATGATTTCCAGAACTAACATTCAATTAATTCATCTAGCATATTTACTTATTATTCTATGATGTTTATTAATTAATTTTAAACCGTAATCAAAATAGCTTTTAGTTCCCTGAACATTTCTACAACAACATATAACAGATCAACATTCAATTATAATATGAAATGTTTGCAAACTACATATTCTCGATTTGTACGGCATGCGATTCGAGTTCTCAGAATTAATGGAAAATTAGTTTGTTCGACGAAGCGAGCTTATAAATGAACTAACTGTGTATGTATACAAACAATAAACATATGGAACATGATTAAAATTAATTTAATATTGAAAAAAAATGTTGTACGAAACCAAGAAATGCTGTTCACCTGGCAGTCTGTTTTTTTATCTGATCCATATTCATGAATTCAACCCACCAGAATCGATAGGTATGCAAAATACATGACTTTTTTCGAAAAAAATAAACTTTTATCATAACATGAACAACAATATTTAGAATATATATAAAAAACTAAATTTGCTCTGAATTAAATACATTTCATTCATCTAAAATCAAAACTGTATTGCATACCAAATTAATAAAATGCATTTGCGCAATCAATCAATAAAGTGCTATTTTCATGTTGGCTAGTTCGAGGACCATTGTAATATGAAGCATTAATAATTTGCAAGAATATGTTTCGTGACTAAGTTGGAAGTTGCTTTATAAGAACTTCATTTTTATATCAGTATCAATATAAACTGCCTGCAGAAAATATTACAGTTGAGAGATGTAATACTTTCGAAAGAAATAAAAAAACTATCCACCTTACATACAACTAGACGCAACGTAATGATAAAGACATTTTGAATTTCTTCCTGCATCGTCGTGAAGAAAACTCAAAAGTTTTTCAATTCTTTATTGTCATTTGGAAAGTTTTCATACAATTCAACCAGTTCGAGTTTAAGAATTTGTAATACCTAGAAAATCATAAACAGAAATGCAATTTAAAATAAAGTTTAATATACAATTTATGCTCTTGAGCTATAATAATAATAGAACGAAATAAATGTGTTTCGCAATGTAATAACTTTTCAATGAACAGTATCAATTCAATTTTCGCAATAATGTTTTTGGTTGCTTTGTCTGTGTAAGCCTATGTGTATCTAATTTAAAATAAATGCTTTATAATACTAAGCGAATAATTTACATAATTTCATGATCGATTACCAGTCAATTCGAAATAATCTTCTCAATCGCAATTGACCTTTTAGAACCAATGCACCTTTAACGATCTTCTTCGCCTGGAAACATTAACTGCTAATTATTTAGCTGGCATTTGTATAAATTCTAATTCAAGTACATAAAAATGTACGACTTCAATGTACTTCAGGATAATGATAATTATTTATTTTTATGATATGGAGCAATATACAATTAATTAATCGAAATTCTCAATCGATAGATATTCAAAAAAAAATGCTTACATACTTTTATAAAATATTAATTTATATCGAACTGGGCAAAATTTGAATTTGTCTTGAAATTAAGTCAATAATATTAACAAGATTTATTTACTGTTTTTTTTTTAAATCTTGAGTTATCAATGATCTGGTAATATGTTTTTGGACTCATCACAAATTTTTGCAACTGTGATCCAATAAGACATAAAAATAATATATTTCCAAAAACTAATAAAAAAACTTTCAAATGCATAACCAAATGAATAGCTATGTCAATAAATTCGTGGAATAATAAATGAAATATATCCTCGGCAATATTGACGCACTCACTATTGGAATGACAATATATTACAAAACTTCATTTTAGAACGTCCAGTACAAAGCCAACATATCGATTTTATATTTCTAAAAGCTCTGACAAATGCACGCTTTTGACAGATAGCACATTCGACATCACGTATTGCAAAACTCAATTGAATTCTATTATGGTTTATGGATAGAGCAATAAATATGAACCCTAAAAACTATAAATAATTGGATAAAATATCGAAGTCGGTATGTATGTCGGTACATAAATTTATATAGTATTCTTAGGATTTTTGACACTTATTGCAGATATTCTAGATTAAATATTCTAAACATAAAAATCAGATTGAACATTGAAAGCAGAATTGAAATGATAAAAATTTACGTTCAAAAATATAATAGATATTGAGTAGGGATATAATACTTAATTCATTAACAAAGATCATACTAGAGGTCTATGACTTTTAATAGCAAAACCATTTGAAACGTTAATATAATAATATCAGTTTTCATTTAAAATATATATCAAAATCTTTAAATGCATAAAACTCCAAAGAATCCATAGTGTTATAGCTCTCTAATTAAGTCATTTAATAATCAATTTAGAAGTAAATTTAAAAAATTCAAATTAAACAATTATCACTATGTGGCACCAATTGCAAACAAAAAAACTGAATAAAGAATTTAACAAATTATTATTAAAATTAGCAAAGTTCCACAACAAAAAATAATCTTTGACTATTAATAAATGTGTTAAATAGAATTTTACAACTTGTAGGTATACAAAATAACAAATTATTTAATTTATATTATTTAATTAAATTAATTTTAATATAATATTGTTAAAATTAACAAATTAGAAAAATTTCATAACAGTATGGTATTTGACTATAAATATTAATAAATGTGTTAAAAAGAATTTTCAACAACTTGTAAGGGTACAAAGTAAATATGAAATTGTACAAATATCAATAACAATAGCTATTATAGTATTGAAAAAATAGTAATAATTGTTTTTTTCTATGATATGACAGAAAATGCTCTACTACAGTTCACAATGATATAAAATAATGAAATAACAAAATTAAAGGAAAAAATGATGGATAATAATAGAAAAAATGTATTCGTTCATCTAACTCAAAAATGCAAAATCATCTTTATGTATCACATTTCTTTTTCTATAATTACACGTTGTTATAAATGTTATTTATCGCATTTTTGGAATAAGTAGCATAGAGGACGACAGCTTTTTTAAATTAACTGGTGTTAGATGCAGATTTTAGTTTAGAGTAAGAGTGCTGAAATTTATACCAAATTCAAAATCTGTAGTGATCAAAAATCAGTGGACAAATGATTGAATTGAAAATAAATCTAAAACACGTATCAAGTTTATACACTAATTGCATTTAAAGTGAAGTAACAACAAATCATGGACCCTCAATTTTCATTTCGTGAACTTCGGTATTTATTTTTGGCCGGCCTAGATCTTGGTCGATATAGACATGACTTTGGGATTGTAAACCGATATATATATATATATATATATATATATATATTATTGTAAATCAAAGTGCTCCATATAGGCTAATCTGGGATGCCATTAATGATGCGCAACACTTTGTTATCTGAGCATAAAACTGTTCCAATGATATCGTATTTCTATTTACGAAAAGCCGAGCATAGTTTTTTCCCTGAATTAACTCCTTCCATTAAGACAATATATTGGATACGCTTCTGAATTAAGTATTTTCCGGGGCGCTTTATATTCTGGCTGTACGGAATCGTTTTATATGTTGAATACTAATGGCCGCCTTCCCTTTATCTGCGCCAACTATTAGCGATAGTCTAATGGACAAGAGTTTCATTAATTAAAAGAAGTCGACGGGTTAAATAATATTAGGAAACATACATTTTAATTCAATTCGAATTTAAACCCTTTTGTCTTCTCTTTTTCTATTCATTTTAATGTGTTTATATTGCAAAACATGGTATCAACTCATTTTTTGTAGTGATTCTGATTCGCCTAATGACCATAATGCCCAAATCATATTTTGCTAAATCTATTTGTTCTATTCTATTTTTTCTTATTATTCTTCAATCTATTTTTTTGTTCAATATTTTTCATTGTGTATTGATTGCTTGGATTGTAAACTAAATAAAAAAACTAATTCACTCAATTTACATCAATAGCTTCATAAGTGTCTTTCAAATCCACACTATGGAGAGCTCGCTTTTGCAAAAAAAGTTGAATGAACGAACGCCAAATATTTGCATTTGTTCACAAAACATTCTATTGTGAAGCGTTAATGCTAATAGAGAACTGTTGTGTGCCGGACAGTACGCTAAATGTTTTAGAATTGGAATTTTTTACTTAAAAAACAACTATTGTATAAATATTTTATGTAATGTAAATATGTTTCTGTGAAAAGTCCACATTGGTGGGACGGTAAAAACTATCTTATCAGAACCTCATTGCTGCCATTAGTTAGTTTATCATTAAAATATTTTTGTTTTTTATAAATTTCTCAATAAAAACGCATTTTGAAATATTTGACAAACCTACATAATATTTTATTAACTTGTTTCTTAATATAAGGGCACAAAATTAAATACACCAAAAATGAGAGAAATCTCTGTACATATTCACAATTTTTCATAATATATAAATAAAAACGCGTTTTGAAATATTTGACATACCTATATATAATATTTTATTAACTTATTTTTTAATATAAGGGCAGAAAATAAAATACACAAAAGGTGAGAGAAACAGTACTCTCAAAAAGAGTGTCAATTTAACATCATGTAAAAATGTTAGCCTGTACATATTTACAATCTTTTCAGAAATATATATATATATATATATATATATATATATATATATATATATTAAGTGTGTACGTTATTGAACTAAATATAGGTTATTTGGCCCGTGTATTGGTTCAAGGTGTTTATTTTTGCGCTAGAATGAATTTCGTTTAGTCCGGTCCCGCATCGACCTTTATTTGCAGACAGAATAAACCTAAACCGCGGTGTATAGGTAAAGGTGTAACACGAGCACTGTGAAAGCTTCGAAACTTTCTCCCGAAACACAAACAGATTCAGTGATAAATCTTTAAAGTTAATTACTAACTGATAATGAATTACCTGTGCAAATATTTTTGTTTTCCTTATTGGTAAAAGGTTTAACTCTAAAATTGACTTATATATATATAAGTATGACCCCTGTGTCAGACCATTGAAAATTCCGGCCAGTGATTATGAAAATAATTAGGTTAAAAATCAAACCACAAAATGCCATTTATTAATATTAGAATGTATATATATATATATATATATATATATTTATATATATATATACATATATACTTAAAATATTTTCAAATTTTCAATAAATAAATATTTTGAATTTTCACAAAAAAAATATTTGATGATTTCTTGTTTCTGATTGAGAGTTACATGATGACGTTTCTCACCTTTAGAATACTCAACTTTTAAGAAAACATGGTCACTGCTAAGTTGTATGGTTAAATTTACTGATATATGTGCACTGTAGCGCTATATTCAGTAGACTAACTTAAGAAATGGCCGAATCCTTCGTAAAACGTAGGGTCTACGTATTTTATAGAACATACTTTGTTTATAAAAAGAATAAAATTAGAGAACATCTAAATTAATTTAAGTTAAATAGTTCTTTCGAATGATTCCGAACCACCACGAAAAGGTGCTAATAGCTCCCGAGCGTTTTTATTTGCTATTAAATACATTTTTGAATAATAACGAAATTTTAAAATAAATGCCGGACTATCGGGCATTCCGAAATGTTGGGTGCCTGACTAAAAGACTTCTACTATATATAAATTACACATTAGAATAAATGCTTACCACCTTTTATTCAGATGCAGTATAGAGTACAAATACAGTGTGTTCACTCACCTAAAAAAAAAAGAATCGACATTAAAGTTTTTGAATAAAAAATGATATATTTATCGATATATACTTATTAGGCTTGTACCAAATATTCGGTTACTTATTAATTAACATGCCGTTTGAATTTCGAGTTAAAAAAGTAACAAAAAATGTCATTTGGCGGTCAAGAATGATCATTAGACATATGCACATCAAATTGTCAGATATTTTATCGAGATTTTAATAATAAGTGTGATTTTTTTGTACATTTTTATGGGTTCCGTACCAATGTTTATCCGTTAGCGATCTATATTTCTTTTCTAAAACAGCCACGCAGCACGATTGCTTTGAAGGAAAGTTCAATATTTTCAGAAGAATTTAAAGTATAAAAGACATCAAAATATAAAAAAATCATTTTTTTCAAAAAAGCTAATTTTTCCAAAATTCTCAAAAATCTCATTTTTCTCAGTTTTCAAAAAAATTTAAAGGTTTTTTAAAGTTTCAGCAATTTGCCTTAAGACACGATGCCATTTACTACTAGTATTACTGATACTTCATTATATACAATTGATTAAATCACTGTAACACATGCAATGTTTTCAAAAGTGATATTTTTTAACAATAAGTACAAATAGTTGACTTGTGAACGAGAAAACATACGTGTGCTTGTATTATACGCGGTGATTCGAACATTTGAATATTATGACACCATTTATAATACGTATTCCTTTGTATATGCAATCCTCTTTGATTTTCACGAATAGGGTCACTTAACTAAATGAAATGCACTAGTGGTTATATGTAACACACTAGACAAAGCCGAAGACTTATTTGCATAAACAACATGAATAACAATAAAACAGGATATATAGACCAAATACTTGAGCATAAAAGCACTTACGTTGTGCGCTCATCAGCGCATAACATTGCTCAAGCTCAAAATGGCATAAAATGAGGAAAATCTTTTAGATTTACTGATAGTTTTTTCTATAAGCTTATAAAAATAACGTTATTACACGGCTTGCGCTTCGGTAAGTAAATCATACAATTTAAAATGCATTAGCATAATTTTATTATAAAATCGTTGGCTATGAGACAACTGAATCGTGCAAACTTTGATTTCGATTAGAATATCAATGTTTGTTATCTCAAAACGATTGCAATGAATTAAAATATCATCTTAGTTAAATTTTAGCTTCACTTCTCTTTTATTTGACAATCTATATCTAAACACTGTGAATAACTACATCAATGGATGCAGTTCTTAGTTTTATTCTATTCTATATCATACTCAAGTGATTTTATATCCCATGTAGATACATGATTGAATAAATATAATTTAAAAAAAATAGCTTCACTTTTACTTTGTATAAAATTGTACTATTTCTAACAAATCAGGATATAGTAACTGTTAGGAATAGAGGAAAAAAAGTACTAACAAGCAATTGATATGGAAGTTCTGTGGAGGAATAAGTGTTCGAAACTCTAAAAATTATATATGTATTTATATGTATGTATATATATATATATATATATATATATATTTATATGTGTGTGTATGTTAGCTGTAATTCTGATAATGTAGAAGATTAAACTATGCTGTTTATCATATTATATAACTATGCAACATTTCCAACAAAGCCATAAAAATGCATATCTATCCAGAATGGCTCGAATAATAATCCGATGATCTTTTGGCACAATGAAACATAGCTAGATATATATAATTCCTTTATCGTTACAACTGCAAAGTTCATCTCATAAAAGATGCAAATAAGTTCCAGTAACGCTCGATTCATTCGTACAACTTTACAATTCTTTGTTCTGTCCGCGATCTACACCAAAATGCTCTAAAATATTTACTACGAAAGCGCATCCGATATAGAACAAAAGTTGTTCAAACTTTTAAACCAATTGTGTCTTTGAACTTTTCTTAACCATTTTAAATTTGCCACATCGCATCGTATCGTGCCGAACTTGGGAAACTTTCTTGTAAAATTAAATGAGAGAGTTATCAAGTCTAATTATTGTCGTGACGTTAACGGAATAATGAAACATTATGGGATAGATTACACTGCATGAGAGGTAATGAAATCCTAAAACCTGATGAAGAACGTTTAAACTATTATATAACACATTGTTTGACATTTTTATATGCAATATTTGACTCCAATCGCATAAGTTTTGTTTTAAAGACAATTTTCTCAGCACACGATTGCCAGTTACACGGAGACGATATATCAAGCCCCGGAGTTCGCTCAAATCTCTTTGCTGAATATTACTATTATGTACTTGAGTAATATACGAGACAAGACTGATTTCAAGGTGTGTTATTTAAATCTAATATATCATTGTTTAGAAATGATTTAGATTCGTGAATGTGAAACCGATTTGCATTATACACGTTTGAATGGTACGAGCTCAATAGCATTGACAAGAAAAAAAATTGGTAAAAGCATTTGTAATAAGAAAATCTTCATAGTACGAAACAGAATGCTTTGAACAAAATTTTATATTATAAAGATTTTCAGACAATTACGCTATAATTTTAAAACACACAATATGCAGCTGCTGGAAGCCAATATAAAGAGCAAAGTAAACTTTTGATTGAACGTTCACTTTTATTAAATCATGTTTTTTTACTGAATATAATATATCATTGCTTATACACTATTTAGACTCGTGAATATAAAATCCATTAAACATTTGTCATAGATAGACAATCAGCAGTAGATAATAGATATAAGTTTCGTTAAAAGTATTTGCAATTGGTAAGTAGTTTTGATAGTATGAAATAGAATTCTTTAAAAACTCTAAATTTACATAATTTTGTAGACTATTGTATTATAATTTTGTATATGAATTTTTAAACTAAAATCATGTTGGTAGAGAGCAACTTTTACCCAACATTCACATTTATCAAGTCATGTTTTTTATTGAATTTTTGCCCACAGGGAGCGTAAGGCTATTCCAAATAGGGCGTACAGCTGCTTTAAAATACTATACTCAAAAATACACCAAAAGTGTTAAAATAATGAATAAATAAGTATTAAAAAATTAAAAATAGAGAAGAGTGAATAATCCTTTTTTATGTATACTTTTACATAATATTGTAAATTAATTTGTAGCATGATGAATTAATTATAATATCAATTTACTATTTATGAAAAAAGATTGTTAAAAAATTTAAAAAAGCTCAACATTTTTAAATAAAAAAACAGGAAGGAGGCTGTAATAAAAGGTTGGAAATCACTGAAATAAGGAAAACATATGAATGCTCGAAAAGGAGCGTCTATTAATCAAGTGATTAATTTTTTAAGGATTTTGCGACTCCTGACCCCCTTAGTGCTACGTGGTGATATTCAAAATTAGCCTCTTCCCCCCTATCCCTGCAAAAATTACGAGTATTTTTAGTTACGAAAAAATTGTAAATTAAAAAAAAAAAATTGAAGGTGTTTGTTTTTTTTTAAATTCAGGTAAAAAATAAATACACGTAATATCTTACTACACCCTTCTCTCCACCGCGTGATATTTCGCGATTTTTTTGCCAAATCCCACCTCCCCCTAAAAACCTCACGTGATTAATGGAAGCCCCTAAAGTATAAAAAAACTATTTTACCAGGTTTTTCAAACATTTGCGCTATAACTTTAGATACATAAATTTTATTTGTAAATTTTGTCTAGCTAGTGGGAGATGATATAAACAGCAAAGTATACTTTTCCTTGTACGTTCACACATATCATATCATGTTTTTATTGCAGAAATGTGCGCACATGATTCTAATGTCCGCTGCACAGTGCAAACAATTTTACGAGTGCTCTTAAAGAAATGAATCAACCGACAGTGGCAGTTGAAGTGCTGGCTGTCACCGATCCGTACTTTCCTAGCTCAGATGTTATTTTTTATCGAGGATCATAACTAGCTGTAAGTGGAATTCTGTCTTAAGGCAATTAATGCATCGTGCCTTAAGGCAAATTGCTGGAACTTCCCGTACCAAAAATTATTTTTTTAAAAACGATTAACATTTTTGAAAAAAATTTACTTCGAAAAAATAAGATTTTTGACAAACAATTAGACAAAAAATTACTTTTTTTTGAAAAAAAAATTTTTTTTTGATTTTTTTTTTTAATTTTTTTTTTTTGAAAAAAAATGTTTTCTTCATTTTGACATATTTTGAAAGATCTAAACTTTTTTTCAAAGCAATCGTACTGCTTTAACTGCATGAAGACGAAATATCAAACCGCGTAAGCGCCGCGTCGACGTCTAACGCGTAAACATTGGTACGGAACCCATAGGAATGTAAACCAAAATTATACTTATTGTTAAAATTTCTATAAAATAGCTGATAATTTAATGTGCATATGTCTAATGATCATTTTTGACCGCCAAATGGCATTTTTTTTTACTTTTTTTATTAGATCTCCGAAACCGCTAGACCTGCCCTTATGAAAATTTGATCGGTTCTTCACCTTGTCAATACAAGTAAAATGTTTTTTGAATTATTGAAATCGGACGCTCCGTTCTCTTAAAAACTGAGTTACCGTTTTCGGCACTTTTTGCCCCGTATCTTCGGAACGGCTAGACCTGACTTCGCCAAAAACTAATCAGCACGTCTCCTTATCAATACGAATCAAATGTTTTTTGAATTATTCAAATCGGTTGATCGGTGTTCCCGAAATCGTCGACGAAAATTTGTATCCGCACATACATACACACACGCACACACACACACACACACACACACACACACACACACACACACATACATCCATTTTTTCTAAGGTATGCCAAAATATTCAGAAACCTTTGAAACATCGAGAAATGCAAAAAATTTCATTTTCGATTTTTTTGCGATTACTATAACTTACCCTACGGGAAGTTAATAATATATTAGAGTTGAAATGTTTGTCACACGCGTAGCTTTACTACATTACTTCAATCATTTCCCAACTTTATTATTTACAGGAAGAACAAATTTATAGGAAATGTGTCTGGGTCACATAAAATAATAACGAATGTCTTTAGAAGCACATCATTTGATAGTTTATTTTGTACGTGTCTCATGCATTAATAACAAATTTGTTTTTCATTTTTGTAATGCAGAATGTACATTTACCATATGTTTGTACAGGTGAATATTGAAACCTGTTTATGACATGAATTAGTTGTCATAAATCTAAATAAATTTGCATAATATGAAATAAATTATATCTAAAAAATATGCACGACAAACAATTATGTTGATAATTATTGCCTTGAAAAGATTCCTTAGATTTTAGATGATAATATTTAACTTTCGATATAAACAAATAGGCATTGTAAACAAATGCATAATGCATGAATAAAAGTGTAAGAAGTTTTTATAATTTAAAAAATATAACTTATTTTAACTGATTTATATTTATTTCTATTTGTAAAATAGCTAAATCATGTCGAATAAACCCCTGAATTCAGAAAATATATGAAGAGATTTATGTTGAATTCTAATGGATCAAATATCACACTAAAATACAAAGTGGGTAATTTTGTTTATTGTCTGATTATGAGCTCAGAGAGAATATATAGTATATTGCTACAGAATATATAGTAATAATATAGTATATTGCTAATTAAAAAATGCAATATTTATTAAAAGGTAAGTAGGTACTATATAGAAATGATGTAGACGAAATAAACCTATGAGGTTCATACCAACGATGTGCAGACTAAGATTCAATCATACATTTTTCACATTAGTATAAAATAAAATTAGTAACAAAAGCAAATGCTCATATGGAGATTATAGAAAATGCGTTAAAATCTAAAATACAGGAAATGCACGTTTCAAAGGTCTAAACCTTTACGTGACATATATAGTTTTAATCATACATCGATTTATCATTACCAACTTATTCAATTAAAAAAATTAATGTTGAAAGAATGTAAAATTAGTATATAATAATCTTAATTCGTTTTAAATATGAAAACATTTTATCAAATACTTAGTCTTGTTACATGCACAATCCATTATAATAGCATAGATTTTATATAAATCGTATATATTTCATATAAAAGGCATATATGTTAGAAAAACATTACACATTTCAAAAAAAATGAATAGATTTCACGAAAATGGTGTAGATTTGAAATAAATCGTGCACTTTTTATTAAAATAACTGATTTCACAAAAATTTTATACATTTTAATGATTGACATGGATTTTATGTATACTTTTTATGACATGATGAATTTATTCTTGTTATTTCTCGAACAATCCTGAACTCATCTGAAACATTCCAAAACCATTCGAAAAATATAATTTTGGAATAGTTTGTCGATTGTCGAAATCGACAGACCAATTTGTCACAACAACAAAACTCTCAAAAAGACCTTCGAAGTGATCAAAATCGTGATGTAGTCGAAAATCGATTTCTGGCTGTCTGTCTACCACTAATTCCTATTATTATTAGTCCTATCATATCCTAAATATGCTATGTATATTTCGTGTTTTTTAGAAAAAAACACACGCCAACTATTAAGTCTCTCGACAATAAACAACATTTAATAATAATATTATTATCATTATTAAATAGTCTACTGTTAGACGCATGGAGTTTGAGCTTTTGAAAATTTTCTACATATATCCATTTATTCATATTCATTAATATATATATATATATATATATATATATATATTTTTTTTTTTGAATATTCTTGAATTTGATGTTGATATATATGTTTAATTTGAGTTTAATATTCGGGCGTAACATCAATAAAAATATTATTAATATATTTTTATTGATGTTACGCCCGAATATTAAACTCAAATTAAACATATATATATATATATATATATATATATATATTAAAGTATTCAAATTTTATTATTTCAAGATTTTTTCCCAACTTTTATCTAGTTCCACCCAGATGATGCGATCCTGATCTCGATCTCGCCTCGCTCGAATACACCAGTGAGTGCCCGAAGTTCGCAATTCCATTCCCGTAAACTGCTTGTATAATAAACTCGGCATATCACCCCTCCATAGGTAGGATACATATTCCGCAGACCTGTTATTATTAGTTTTGGGCATGATGCCCGTAAACATGTGTCTGATGCCGAAGCGTTTTGTGACTCATAACACTCCCCTGGAGCGACATCCATAAAGTGTCTCACTCACGCGGACACCGGTCGGGGGTGAAAACGTTCGGTCGAATTAAACGAAAAACAGGGATGCTGGGCGCGAGGGAAAAACTAAAATAATAAGCTGTTTTTACAGACAGGTCCGGCGTTGAAAGAATGTAGAAAGAATATATAATACTACAAGAATTTTGTTAAAATTATGGTTCATATGAACCAGAATTTCTCTCATATTTCATAAATTTTCGGGCGGCAGTCTTTATTTAGGTAAAATAATCTAACGAGACTAAATTAGCCAGGTACATTTTATGGCATGTTCGTTGACTACAGCTGAAATTATTAAATAACTATATTCGACTGACGTATTTAGTTTTGAAATGTGGTGCTGGGGGCGAATGGAGAAAATAAAGTGGACAGACAAAATAACAAATGAAAAAGTCCTGAGAAGAGTCGTCGAAGAAAGGACTCTACTGAGCATAATTTTGAAAAGAAAAGGAAACTGGATAGGACCTCTTTTGCAAAAAGAGTGCCTCCTGCACGACGTCGTCGAGGGTAAAATAGAAAGAACAAAAAAAATGACAAGAAAAAGAATGCAGGCGATTGACGACTTACGCGAGAAGAGAAAATACAGGAAACTGAAAGCCGAAACACAGGATCAAGAAGCGTGGAAGCAGAAGTTCGGAAAGGAAAACACATGAAATAAAAAAGGGGAAGAGGAATAGTTTAAAATTTTATATTAAATTTCCACCTATGATATACCAGAAATTATTGATTTTATTTTGTATTAAACATGTCAGGTTTCAATCATCTGTGTAGTGCTCATAATCTAATCGTTTACTACTTAAAAAGACACTGATTGATCAAGTTAGATCATTCGTCAAAGCTATGTTTGGTTTAGAAAGTAACATTATCCAACGAAAAATACAACTAATTACAAAAATGTAAAAAAATATTTAGTTCAAATGCAGCAGTGACTGAATATTTCAATTAATTCAATGGTGTATCAAAAAAGTCACATTCAGAATGGATATGCAACCCATATTTATGATAAAAATTACAAGTAAAATACAAAAATATAACAACATGTGAGTTTAATCTGAAAGCATATGGATTATAAATATCATAAAAATTCAAAGAGCAATATCAAACAAAGGGTCAAAATCACTTTACATTTAAGTTGATTAATAAAGGTAGTAATAACTTAGATGTAAGGCATCTGAAAAAGTAAACGATTTAATTTTAAATTGAATCTTCAATGTTTCAGAGCTTCGACAAACAAGGATGCCATTTGTAAAAATCATCTGTGAATGTCAATACAAAAAATAAACATTTTTATGAGTTTCCATCACAAGACAAATATTTGTTTTTATAAATAATGAAACATTGAGTTCAATTTTTTATGCACTATCAGTATATTTTTAATGGCCAACCTTAGAAAACATGCTACATTATACTGTCATCTATTACAAAGAGGATAAAATATTACATTTTCACATTATGCTCACTTTAAATTTTCTTTATAAAAGCGTAAAAAATAAATTTAGAAAAATCTACATGCAATTTGCAGAATCCGGAAATAGGTCAGTCCGTCTACCTCTTTGATCTTAGAGCTTTCAAGCTTTAAGCTCTGAAACAAGTTAATACCAACAAGCATACGGACACTGAAAAATAAACAAAAACAGTAAAGATGAAAATAATATTTTTTATTCTGCATTACAGTTCTTTATAAAAGTTTTAAAACCTCTGTATTACGATCAAGGGATATTGGCCGAGATTCAACATCGTAGAGAGGCGATCAGATCGAACACTGACGGATGCCTCGCCGTTCTAAAGTTAATTGAATTCTTCTAACAGTGGCATGACTATATTTATTTTGCTATCAGAGTACAGCAGATTGATTGAACTTTTGTATACAATTTGATTGCTAAGATACATTCTCAGAGTGATTTGTCAATATAAAGTTCGAAAGAAGAAGTTTGGTGAAGAATGGCACGACATTTGTAACGTAACATACAAAATAAAAAGCACATTTCATTCAGTTTAGTTAAAGACACATTTGACATTATAAATCAATTTCATAAATCAAATTTGGCTCTCTTCAAATTTTACTTAGAAATTATTACAACAAAAATACTAGAAGTATGTATTCCTTTACCCAATTACCAAAATATGATATTTCCCATCATCGATTCATATTTCCAAAAACCCCTTGGTAACAAGATATGACATGCAATAAGGGTGACATACACTTGAAAAACGATAAGCCTGATGCCACAATGCAAAATGTCAAGTCATTCAATGAAAAACATAAGTCATACTCAGAAGAGACTTATCTATATTCCATCAGGATATTAAAAAAGTATTGGAAACTGGCATGCAGTTAGTAATCATTGAAAACAATCTTTCGTTATTTGACATCGACATTGAATGATTCTGATTGCAAAGCAATTTATATGAAAGGGAATCATGAACAGTTAATAATGAAAAGAAAATAAAACAAAGACATCATAATATGTCAAAATAAATATATTTGGTTCAGATAAATTTCGAAGAAATTCTGCTAGAGTCTGGAACTGTATTGAATATAAGCTTGTTCATTTTAATGATCTTATTAAAATAAATATTGCCTTGTCATATTAAATTATGCAAAAATAAATATTTATTTGTTTCAGATAACCTAAAATATAGTAAATCTTACATTGAAGGAACAATTGATAATAGCAGTGTAAGCGCATAATGCAGATAATTTTATAGCAACATTTACTAAGTAATTATAATGTTTTTCATTTTTGATACGTTACTTGTTACCTATATAATAGTTTGCACCTACTAGTATATTATCTCTCCAAAATGTTTAAATGAAAAAAATGTAAATAATGGGTGGCTAGTAAAGTCAGTGACATTGACTAAACAAGTTTTACATAGCAATATGAGTAGTGCAATAATTTTGTGGTTTTGGAAATAACTGGTTGAAGTCCAAAAAAAATTGGAAATAACTGGTTGAAGTCCAAAAAAAATGGAAATAACTGGTTTAAATTTTTGTGATTTCCAAAGTGGTCTATATTATACTTCCAGGGGTATTTGGCAACTTGCAGGAATTTTACAAGAAAATAAAATGAGAGTTCACCAAAGCAAAATAGGAGATGACTGAAAGTTGATAAATTGATATAAAAACATCAAATTTATCCTTTTCATTAGAAACATTACTTATTGTGTTTATGCGTATTAAGTCTCCTTCGATTAACTTAGGTTGTTAGGTTATAATTTAGCCTTTGTAGCTGTCGACTGTATGAAACACTGATTTGTTGGTATAATTCATGTATTTGTTGCAAGTTCTTATAACACAAATGTTTTGTCACTAAGTACTAATTGAAGAATTGAACTAATCTATTGATTATTTATCACATATGTTGTTACGAGGACTTCAGTTTCAGAAGTGAGAAAAGTACGTCCGATCCAAATCCACTACCCCCTTTACAGTGTAGCAACCATCCGATGTAAAAGCTCAATGCCATGAATATTGCCACTTTCATGGCCAAAATGAAAATACGTCCGAACATATTGCTTACAATTTTGGTTAAAAAAATCAATATTACTGAAATATATTGCAAGGAGCCTACGACACGAAAAAGTTTAACCTATGATTTGATCTAAATCCTAACTTTATCCAAGACAACCTCCATAGTCGTTTGATATAAAATTTGAAATTCCGCAGCAACATAGCTTGTCCGAAATCGATTTCCTTGATATATTTCTTGTTGTATATATACATTTATTTCAATAAAAGTGTTCCAAAAAGAAATTCCATGTCTTGTTTGTATGTTACACCATCTGCAAGACCAGAAGTCGACGTCAAGTACGGTTTAGATGTAAACACGAACGGAAAGCGCAAACGGTAGAGACGCGGCACAAGGATGACTACGATAGTTGTGCGATTCGATCACCATGAAGAGATGGTGCATACCGGCATGATCAATTGCTCAACCTCTCCCATATCGCTTTGTGGATCGTGCTTAAAAGGGACACAGAGATGCTCAAACTGAATAATAGGACAGGAAATTGAAATTTCAGAATTTTCCAAGGCTGTCAACATCAGTTTTTGAACACAAGTCACAAAGCTGTTGCAAAAATTAATCATCTGTGATCGGTAGTAAAAGTTCACTTAAGACAACGTAAATTAGGTATATTACTTATTATCTTGATAACATTATAAGAAATTTATGACTTGTGATAAAATAAAATCGTCATAGCTTTTCAACATAAATCTCGAATAGTAAATACTAAGTTAATATATTTTATCTAATTTTTATAAAATATGTTTTTGGTTAGTAGGAAGACTGGTACGGTTGTGCCACTTGTTTGATCAAAAATAATTTGTTAATATACCAGTTAGTTCGAAAAAAGTGAACTTCATGGCAATTTGAACATTTATCATCGAATAAATAATGAAATACTGTCTTTAAATGCGATGGATTAGTCATAAAATCAAAACATACAAAAAAGGGTGAGTTTCACCACCGTCCATACCGTCAGATAGTAAAAGTTAACTTGAATCCATCAGAAATATTACTTATTATTTTGTTGTTATTGTGAGAACATCATATTGGAATTTTTAGGAAAGAAATCGTTAATCGTTAATCGGTATTATTTAGTTTTGATATAATAAAATGTATAATACCGATTAACGATTAACGATTTCTTTCCTAAAAATTCCAATATGAAGTTCATTTAATTTAAGTTAAATTATATTACTGATTGTATTAATGAAATTTCAAAAAATTCATATCAAAATTTTTATGATTTAAAATAGTATTTATTTTTAGAACAAATCACGAATGAGTTAAGTCTGTTGCAAGAAATAATTATACAGTAATCGATAGTAAAAACTCGCTAAATTTTACTTATAATGCATTGCTAACTTGTTTCATGCAAATATGAAAAATTTATATTAGAATGCAATGAAATTTTTTTGTATAAAGTATCTTGAATGGTTACACTCAATAGTTTATAATTAAAAATATATCAAATTATTATTACAACTAGAAGATTCTCGATTTTATCCCACTCTAACATGCATAATTTACATACACATATCCGTTTTTCTTGAAAATATGAATAAAAATGTATTTTCAATTGAAAAATACATATAGGAAAACTATGTTAAACTACCAACGATGTTGAAAAAAGGGCAATAGAAAATCTCTATGAACATTAAAAGAGTTAAATATTTTAGATTTAAAATTCAAATTTAAAAGTTCTGATTAAAAATTGCATTTTTTAGAAAGCAACCTAATGGTTTACCTATCCCTATTTGATATATTTTTATTATTGAAATTTCTCTAACACTGATGATATAATTTTTTGGAAAAAGGTTATTTTCATATGGAAATATTTTCATATTTCCAAATATTGCTTGATATCAAATTGTTAGGGATGCAGTCGATTCTCGATCCATTGTCTGCGATGCCAAAGCTTTTACCAATGAATCACGAAAAAGGTCCTTTAGACTAGAGTGATGCAATATATAACCAAACAATAATATGACCAAACAATGTTCAGATTGATAATGGATATTAATAAAATGTATTTCACACAGTAGATAATTTAACTACTAAAACAAAAACCATTATATGTTTCTTCGTTCTTTTCCACAAATTGCAGAACAATGGCATGTTACTTATATTTCAATGCCAATATGTAATACAATGAAATAACTTTTTATGCGTATCTTCAAAATTCCATAAAAAATGTAAGAATTAAATATATTTGAACAAGTAATCTGCAAGTTCTTTTTTTTCTGAATGTTTCTTAAATTGAAAACCGTTCCATGATGCGAAAACATTTAACACTCTCGTGAATCGAGGGTGCGGGCAAATATCACGTGCTGTATTGCAAAGTTGGTCGACCCACTTCTAGAGAATGATAAGAAATGTTTTATTAGTCGCTTACCTTTACACTCTCTATGGGGAATATATAATAGGATTTAAATTTTAAACATGAACCTTCGACTTACAATGCTATGGTAATGAGATTAGGAAAAGAATTCGGGACCTACCGAATGTAATATGACTTATAACTTTTCGGTTAAAGAAATTCCGTACTTTTATTTTAAGAATTGTGCTAGTTAAATAATTTTATTATAAAAATTTGAATTTGTAAATTAAAAGATACTTTACAATGGAAAAAATCCCTTGAATAACCTATATACATACCTATATACCTAAGACGTTTTCGTATCTTGGCATAGGTGCTTTGAGTTAAAATATTTTCTGTACAAAAAATATAATTTATCATGATGATTAGTCATGAAGATCAATAAGATTAGGAAAAAAATTTGGGACCTACCGAATGTAATATGACTTATAACTTTTCGGTCATAGAAATCTGGTACTTTTATTTTAAGAATTGTGCTAGTTAGATAATTTTATTATGAAAATTTGGAATTGTAAAATAAAAAATATTTTACAATGGAAAAAATCGCTTGTATAACCTATATACCTAAATACCTTATACCCTTTCGTATCTTAGATTAGATGTATTGAATTATAATATTTTGTGTGCAAAAATATAGTTTATCATGCTGATCAATTACAGAAATTGTATTTATTATTTAGAAATTAATAGTTATGATTAAGAGAGCTATAATTCATATTGTCATTATTACGTTCGACAAAATATATAACATAGCATTTAGTTGTCTAAAATCATTATCAATAATTACTATACTTTATTACTTTTTTAATAGTTACTAAATATAATTTTATTATTATTAACTGTAATAAACAAACCTGATTCATTCACCTTATATTCATCAAACAAAATCCTCTATTCGAAATCATCTCATTAAAATCATAAATCAAAAAAGAGACTAGTCTAGTCAGAAATTGTTTTTAATATTTAGGAGTTATAATTAATATTGTAATTAATATGTTTCATATAATTATCTTGATTAACATTTATATTACAATGATTTTTAAAGTTCAATAAATTTATAAAGTTTCAATTAACAATTTATTATTGAAAGTAATATTACTAAATGTAAAATTGTAATGATCATGATCCATCTACCAAAAATTCAGCAAACAAAAACCGTTATGTCCTTAATGATATATTTATTTAAATTGTTTCATAGAAATTATTTTTTTTAAATAAAAAATCAATAGAAGAGATCAGTCAAAAAAATTGCTTTTAGGATTTAGAATTAAATATAGCTAATAATGCTAAATTTAGAATTTGTACAACATAATTCACAAAATATTACAAAATTTATCTTTGTATAATAAATAAATAAATAAATAAATAAATAAATAAATAAATAATCATTAAAAAAGTTACATTAAATTGAATTTTAATGGTTTCATTGATTTATATAGTTTCGCTAAACAATGCATTGAGTTAATAACCGCAATGAACAATCATGATTCATATACCCAAAATTCAGCAAAAAAAGTCTCTATGTACTCAATGATAAATTCAATTAAAGAAGTAAATTGTGTCATAGAAGTAAATTTTTTTTTAATCAAAAACCAAAGAAGAAATTAGTCACAGAAATGGTTAAATATTACTATTTAGAATTTAATATCTAAAGTGGCTCTATTTAGTATTGTGCACAATATATTTTACAAACTATTACATAACATAACATTTAATTTTATATAATTAATATCAACTAGTGTATTTTTTCATTTTTAATAGATATATTATTTTATGAAATTTCACTAACTTTGTATTGAATTAGTAAGTAATTTTACTGGCTGCAAAATTGCAAAACTGCAATGAACAATCATGATTCATATACCTAAATTCGTAATAAATTCAGCAAACAAAAGCCCTCTATGTACTCAACGATGTATTTAATTAAAGAAGAGAATTGTGTGCCAGTTAACGGGCTCTAATAGGAGTTTCGTTATTAGCAGACTTCGCAAAAAAGTCGGCACAGGATAAAAAGCTAATATGCGAATTTACCGCTCAGTAATTACAGCAAATTATTACTTCAAGAATAAATTGAGTGAGACTTTTTATTTGAATGAAAATATGTGCGCATTTCGAAATAGAGTTTTTTTATGGTTGACCAATTGTATCTCTGGAATAAATTAAATCTCATAAAATTTACGTTAAATTAGTTTTTAATTGAGAATATGCAACGTACAACTCTCTGAAGTATGTAATATACATTAATAGAGATATACACATAAAAAATTAAAGCTCACTAAGAAACTAATTGCAATAAATAACATCGCGTAGAGAATTTTACAGGAAAATCAATTTTATTTCGTACAATCTGAAACCAAGATTTTTTTCATCGTTATATATGAAACATCTTGAATAATAATAATAATGCACAAACTGTCCAAATAACTCTGGAGAATCATATTCAAATTTGCAAATTTCATATTCATTTTAGATTTCTTTAACTATAAATTATTTAATACTGTTTTCTGTTACTTAGATTTTGAAATATTTCCAGACACTCACTTACCATTTTCAAGAAACTCTAATTATCTTATAATATATTGTGGAATTGTTGAAGCAATGGTAAAGAAATGAAATTTTATTAAAATATTATTGAGAATTCCACAATATAAGATTAAAAATTTATAGACAATATGTATGTCTAATTAAAAAAATAGAATAATTTATAATACTATATTATAAATTATTATAATTAACAGATATTTGATAAAATTAAAAAAAAATGAGTACTAATTTTGTTACAATTTTGTTGGGTTTCGTTCCAAGATTGTTAATTTTTAAAATTTACTTATACGGATCAAGCAAATTTCAAAATTTTCAGAAAAATTATTATATATATTATTAATATGAATTTTAAATTTACAAACCAGTTTGAAAATGTAAACATTTCAAATGCGTTATTCTAACCGTTATAAATATATCCTCAGATGGATTTATTCGGCACCTATTGCTAATGTAAACTTTCTCAAGTGTTTTGAGCGATAAGGTCGTCCACAGTATATTTTATAAACGATGAATTATATAGTGATTATAATTATCTATTTAAAAATGTTTGAAACGATTGTTATTAATTATTGATCAATATTTATTGTTTACTGATTTTTTTTTCTAATATTTAATTCTGGTACGGGAAGTTCCAGCAAATTGCCTTAAGGCACGATGCCATGCACCACTAGTTTATATACTATTTGATATTTCATATATTAATATTTCCACAGGATAAGCGATGCAAGATTAAAAATATATGGAAGATATTTATATAGAATTAAGAAAACAATAATTTATATTATAAATTAATATAACATATATCCCATTACTATGGTGTGTTACTTGCAAATTATATTTCTGGGAATATCGCAATCATTACAACTTTTATTAAAATATTACATTTGTTAATTATTACATATTAGCGATACAGTATTAAAAATCTGTACAAAATAATTATAAGCATTAAAGCTAAAATATTTTCATTCCTATAGTTTTATAGCAATATTCTCATTATATTTCCATCGTTATCCCCTAAGAAGTCATGAAAAGCTCGCATTAAAAGTTTTGCAAAACGATATGCTTAAGAGAAGGTTGCAGAAAGTTTAAATTAATTCATTGAAAACACCCATACTAATTAGTAGAGTGATTTAAACTAAATTCGCCTAAAACAACAAAATAATTAATATACAAGATTAAACATCAACATCATCAAATTGCTTTTCGCATAGTTGTAAAATATTAAGCCCTATCAAAATGCTATATACATCTTTCTGGCGCTTCATTATTCAAAAGGTATTTTGCTATATACCCTATTTTCGAATCTCATCTGGCAAATTTGTGCGAGCGAAATTATTAAAGTAATTCGGCCCGAACCCTTTCGCCATTGCGTAACGTCGTTCATATTTACGTTTAATGTAGTGTCTGGGAAGGCGAAATCTCGTGAACTATATGGGTTGCTTTTAATTAATTGAATGTGAGAGTAAATCATGCGAGCCAGGTACGCATTTTGCCTGGGAAGCGATACCTCTAAAATGTAATAAGGAGCAATCAATACCTACTGACTTTATTAACTTATAATTACCATCGATCATATTTAATGACTATGATCGATCTGATGATATGAAAGTAACGCTCTATCTAAAGTATTAATATCTTGCAATTTATCCAACAATCATTAGCTTGTATACACTGCGCAAAGCAAAACAAGCAATATGCAGTACAAAGAAAAAATATGTAAAATTATATGATTAATTTTCCACTTTCAAAGTAAGTGTGATTTCATATACCCATTAACATAGCAAATTTTAAGAGCATATTAAATATTGTTTAAATTTTGGTTTTATTAAGATGAATCCCAAATTTTCGATTCCCTACAAATTTTATTTATCTTGTTTTGGCTCAAATGGGAACAGCTATGGCCTTGCAACTACAAGATTTGCAAATTAGATTTTATTCTTTGGCAGTTTGATATTAAGCGGTAGTAATATCAGTTTTCACTTCAAAATATAAATCCATATGCCAAAATAGCATATCACATTGCTTTTAGAAATAAATTAAATTTTCTTTAAAAAAATTTACATATTTTATGTTCGTGTCACTTGAAATTTGATTTAATAAATAATTTATTGAAAATATTCAACGTCTATTTCTTGCATATTGTTTTAGCATGTCTTTGATCTTTTGTGTTGATGATGAGTTTTGTCAAAAATTTTGGTAGTGTTAGTATTTGTTCTTATAGTACACATACTCAAAAATAAGCTTTTTAAACAACAGCATTCTACTACAAAATGTGCATTCACGGTAAATCGTCCCAGATAAAAATAAAATTCGTAAGACTTTTTTCACTTTTATAGAAATAACCAGAAGAAAACTCAATTAGAAATAATTTCATCACAAAAATAGTGGACCACTACTGTTGCCTTGCAATAAAACTAGGTTATAAGTAATTGCATTACAATAGCTCAAAGAAGACTAACATTAGCTCTTATCACTCATAAAAAAAAATCATTTAAACAGCGATCAAATCTTTAAATCCTATAAAATGATGTAATAATTTGATTTAACTAACTACGTCGGTTTTAAAGATGGCCAAAAAGAACCAAAACTGTTTTCCTATCTCTATCTTATGAAGTTTATTTATTTTATGTCTATCTTATGAAGTTTATTAATACAATTTCTGAAATAGAGAAAATTTTTCTATCGATACAGGAATGCTGTATCAAAACATAATGTTATCTATATTCTCCATATGAAAACCGATGTCAATGCCACTTGACATAAGGCTGTCTGAGACGGATATCGAACCTGGGACCTTTAACAAATGAATTTTTCGCATCACTTCTCATCACTTCTCATAAGCCTATAATATTTTAAGCTTTTCGGTTTGACTATAAACTCCATCAACACGCAAAGTTTTACCAAAATCCTAGAACAGTTAGTATGAGGTTCTCCTTGTTATTAAAATCTCATACCTCTAACAAAGGGCTTTTACAACTAGCAAGGCTCAAATTTTTGCTTGCCGATAAATTTGATTTATCTGTAATCTTTCAATATGCTATGTACAAAGTCACCTGAATACATTATTTAGTCAGCTGCAATATTTAATCAATATAACTATTTTTTTAATCAATATAATCTACAATGTTCTCATGAAACAGATTTATTTGCCATTTATTCAATTTACGTTGCAATTAATCGTACATGCAGTATAAAACAACTTAATACAAACTTATATTACTGATCGCTGAAAACCTAACATAAACTTGAATTGTGGCTATGTAAATGCCATTAACATGCGACAAAGTTATCAGAACGTATATAAGGATATCGTTATATATTTTCTTATCATCATTAAGTGCCCCAGAACCATACAAGACATTTATTTATCGTGATAACATGCATACAAGGTCCGTTCGTTGAACTTCATAGAACAGATGTACATTAAGATTCTAAGAAAAGTAATAAAATCAAATATTTGATATTGTGTTTGATTTTGGTTTTGTTTATTAATGCATAAGTTTACTAAATAGCAAAGTTATTTAAAATTACTTCAATAATTATATCTCGTATCCAGTTCAAGTTCAAAATTACTCTTAATGAAGATTATTCATCCATCACTAAATCGCGAATATTATTTCAAAGCGCTTGTAGATGCTAAAAGTTTCAGACAGATTTCCGAGTAACAAATATTTATCTTGTTACATTACAACCCATCTGAAAATATATTTTGAACTGTACAGGTAAGATAATTTTAATAACTTTACGAAAGGAAAACACAAGTCACAACAGAGCCTTGCTAAATACGCCAAGTGCTCGATTCAATCTAAAGTTTACGAGTGTCAGCTTTGTTTGTCAGTTCTTCGTCTTTTTGACGGTTTCAGAAGTAATTTACGGGTTAAATTTATATTATATTAGGCGTTATTTGTAATTAACAAAATTTTAATTAAAAAAATGCCATTAAAATAGATTATTAAAATGTTTGTTTATACAATCATTTTTGTAAACTATTTCAAATGGTTTAAAATGAAATTACCACGTTACCTACATTGATATTAATCCCTGGTGAGACCCAAGGTTTTATTTTAATTTTTTAAATTAAAAGAATAGTAGTATATCATAATAATTAGAGTATCATTATATTATTTAGTGATTGGAAAATGAACTATTGGCCAACGTGTCATTTGAATGCATTACATTTTGTACAACAGCCATTTGTAAATCATTAAATTTAGTAAATGTTCTAAAAAAGAATAAATGTATGCATATAATAAAACATATTATTTTATTAATTTAGTTGTATTTTTAATTGTCTTTAATGATAATGGGTGTTGCACAAGCATACAGCATGTATAAAAATGATTAAAAAATATAACTTTTTTTAATTTTTAAAGAGAATGTTGTCATTAGTTCAATTAATAAAGTGAGATACGACCTAAAATAAAGATGAAATTCGAGTTTTTCAATATATCTATGTAAACGTAAAATGATTCCTCTTCACTATTATTAATATCTTATATTTTCTGTCGTTTCCTGGCCCTTTTAACTTTAAATGACAATCGAGTATTCACTTAAATGATCTATTCAAGTAAAAAGGACCAGAAAACGACAAAAATTACAAATATTAATTCTCACGCAAAAGAATTACTATATTAGAGATTTTGTCGTTTTTTTTATTTTCAAATTAATAGAATAAATTTGTTCATTTTACATTCATATTTGAAATATATATTTTATTCAATTTATATTTATTTTATAAATATTAGATAGCTTTGGTATGTTTTTCAGTTTTTATTTATTACATTGATTACACAGGTCCACAAAAAAAATGTTTATAGTGAAGATATATAAAAAACGACAAAATCTCAGATTCAGTGATTCTTTTTCATTATTATTAAAATCTTATATTTTCTGGCGTTTCCTGCCCACTTTAACTTTAAATGACCATTGAGTAATTACTTAAATGATTTATAAAGGTAAAAAGGGCCAGGAAACGACAAAAATTATAAATTTTAATTGTAACGCAAAAAATTGCCAGGTTGGAGATTTTGTCGTTGTTCAATTTTCACATTAATAGAATAAATTTGTTAATTTTACATTTATATTTTAAATGTGTATTTTATTCATTTTATATTTATTTAAAAAATTTTGAAATGTTTTTCAGTTGGAACTATTAAAGATAATTTAAAATTGGTATTATTAATGTTTAAAATATTTAAACAAAAATATCAGTTATTCGTTTTAATAATTAGATGGATACTTGTAAAAAAACTCTTTATTGTTTACTATTACCCTTCACATGATTACTTTCAATTGTGCGCTAAAAATCGTAAAAAATTTATTTATTGATTATATTGTATATAACAAATATCATAAATTATAATACTCAATAACTATAACTTTAAAGGTAATAATTACTTGAGCTGCATGTTCTTTAAGCAAATGCGCAAGTAAAAATTCTATGAAAACGTATATGATTCTTATATACTAAAAAGCTAAAAATCAAAGCTAGTACCAAACGTAACAAACATAAAGTAACAAACTAGCAATTAAAATAAAAAATCTGATATTCAGAAGATATATGCAATATTACACAAAGTTTAATTTTGAGATGCAATCTCCTAACTTTCGGCTATAAATCGTTCTGAATCCAATTTAATTTTCTTTATTTTCTGTCACCTCTTAAAATTAATCGCCTCCCACGACCAACCATCAAATATCCACAGTGTCAGAGCTCGTCAGCATAATGTATCACTGTTATGTTTACATTACACCGAGAAATTTACATATGCATACATTACACAATAAGCACAAAGCCAAAACGCGAAGACTGGCGAATACTGGATACAATATGCATAGAGTCACTTAGCACATACACACACACTTCGAATTTCACAAGCAATTCTCTTTACAAAATCTGTTATAATGTAATCTCATTTATAGACCTCGATTTATATTGAAATTGAGTAGATTTTATACGAAAAAATCCCTTTAAGCCGGAATATTGCTTATGTTTATATGTGTAAAGGATTGTTCAAGTATTACGTAAGCAGATTTAGTACAATTATTTACCTCCCCCCCCATCCCCCTTGTCAACAAAAGTAAGCAAAGCTGTCACCCAAAATAAGCAAATCAATAATCCCCCCGCCCCCCCATAGTGCTTACGTAATACTTGAACGGCTCCTAACGCTCAGAATTGTTTAAATTTTGTTAAAAATGAAAATTACTACGTTTCCCTAATTTAAACACTAAAAAATTTACTCCTGATATGGGATAAAGAAGGTCAAAAGCATAACCTTGCACTGATTATTTTTTATTGGCATTACTCAAAATGTAGGTATATACAAATAATTTACTTACAGCGTAAAGTAGTTCTTTGTGTATAAAATATTAAATATAATAACAAAAAAATCATTTGAATTCAAGAACAATAACAATAACTTAATGCTTGAAAAGTATTGTACTTAATATCTCAAAATAGGTAATCGTATCGGTAATTTTTATTGTGAAGCACAGATAAATAAAATATTCAGATAGTCATTAATAGATTAATTATAAATACAACGACAAGATTCTAGATCAAATAAATGTTTTGTTATATAATATTTTTTTTAGTTAGTATTAACTAAAAAAAACTCGCGTTTCTCGAGAACAATTGAATTTACCAAATTTTTGTCACGATTGTGGTTAATTATATCAAAGTGTTTGGTTACACTATGTGATAAGTTACATCAAATTCGAAAAATCCGTTTTTGAGAACATACTTGTTTAGTACATTTTGATAGTACATACATTTTAAAAGTATTGAGCGCGGATCCATCAACATCGCATATCTTTAAAACAATTTAAAAAACCAACTTTAAATTTTTGTCACGATTTTGGTGAAATATAGTAACAATGTGTGTCAAGTTTCATCAAAATCGAAAAATCCGTTTTTGTGAACATATTACTTGTTTAGTACATTTTGATAGTACATACATTTAAAAGTATTGAGCGTGAAGCCATCAACCGCGCATATCTTGAAAATAATTTTACTAAACAACTTTAAATTTTTGTACCGATTTTGGTGAACTGTAGTAATACTGTGTGTCAAGTTTCACCAAATTCGAGATATTTGTTTAAATAGTACTTGAGCGCAAAGTCATCAATCTCGCAAATCTCAAAAACAATTGAATTTATCACAATTGTGGTGACGTTAAAAAGGGTAAAGACGTTAAATATATATTTTGAAGTCACTAATTCACAAATGAATGATAAATTATAATAAATAAATATTCTTTTAATATTATGATTTTTTTAAATTATGTGAAAAATCTTTACTCTTTCTGATGGACCCCCAAAAAATTTTGATGCAGCACTTCTACAAGGCACACTATGCCCCTGTGAATAATTATGAATATAACGATAAGACTAGATCAAATAAATGTTTTGTTATATAATATTTCTTATTTGCACAAAATAAAAAAATAATCCCCTAAACATCACTAAATCTCAAGAGGAACAATAATAACTATGTAACTTTATCCTGCCAATATTGTATAAAATCATGACACGGTATACTCTGGAGTCGATACAAAATATAATTGAAAACCGATACTATTGAAATCGTGATATTTTTAATTAGTTTGTCACGCGAAACTTCGCTACAGGCTTTGCAGAAATATTGGGAATTAAACTTGCGCCCGGAGCTTTTAAGCGAAGAGCTTGTGAACTTTTGCAGATTTACTTAGTACGATCTAGAAATAAGAAATTCAAATATAAAATATACATTGAAACTAAAATACATTAATTCAAAATTACTTATATAGAGTAACGAATGCAATTTCATATTATGTATTATATTCTGCACTAGCAAAATCAAAAGCATATATCTGCAAAGTAAAATATGTAATATTGTGAAATTGATAAAAATGTTTTTTTATTTAAAATTATTTTGTTCTTTTTTCGAGGAGTTGTTAAAAAATCTCTGGTTCAATCAGATGCTTTTTCTTTGAATGATTGAAATTGTATGATCTGTACGAAAAATATGAAAATAATTGCATTGCTGCAGCAATTACTGAATTATTCATTCTGAAACAAATTAACTTTGATTTATTATTAGATTTAAATATTTACATTAATAATTTTTGCATATAATAATATGTATATAAAAGTATGTCTAAAAGCTTTAGTTATGTTAAACATTTATTACTATAACTGTTTTTATTGATTCAAACGTTGTTAATAATTTTGATTAAAAAAATGACCGATCATAAAAACTATTGAATTGACGGAATAATTCGGAATAAAAATAATTTTATCAATATTGTGAACTAGTTCGCCTTTCGAGGAGTTGGTAAAAAATAAATTGAGTAAAAAGTTATTTGCTTATATAAAAATTTTCCATCTTCTTCTACGTCTCTAAAATCTTTAAGTGTTCTTTAAAACGATTGAATAATCAAAAAAATCCAAAATCCAAAACTTTACTAATAAGCTTCTTTACTATATTTACCTTGTCACTCATATATAGCGAATAAAGTAAATTAAGAAACAATTTTTTTACTTATACAATAATACGCTAATTTTTTAATTCCCTGAAGACATATTTCAAAAATATAAAAGTAGCTTTATATAGATAATATATGAACTTATTAAAAAAATCTAATTTATTTGAGAAATACTTCCTCCTATACATCTACCATTCTTTTTTTTAGATAATTCATATCTATCCTTTACTTGATAATCCATGAATTTATTCATGGTTGTTATTTTCATTAGTCTCTAAAATATGCTTTAAAAATATAAAAGCATCGTTATAAAGATAAAATTTAGAATAATGGAGAGAATCTTCCTCCGCTACCTTTACCAACCTTTTTCTGATAAATTCATGACCCTAATTTCATTTTTACCGAGTTCTCATTCATTCGTAGCAAACAAAATAAGTTGGGCAAAAAGTTATACAATAATTTACTCTCATTCTTCATATCTAAAATATAAAGGTAACTTTGCAATGATAAAATTTAAATCATCAATTTTTAATAAGAAGAAAACTTTACTACCTTTGGCAAACTTTTACTAACGAATTCATAACCCTGACCGGATTATTACCGAGTTCTCATTCATTCACGGTGGACAAAATAAATTGAGTAAAAAGTTCTTATTACTCTGTTACGAAGACTTTGCGATGGATAACGTCGTCAAATTCCATTATGATTTAATATATTAAGCTGACAGACACCTTGGCTTGGCCGCGTTGATTAAATTGTCACTCGCGTTCGTCGCCCGGATGAGAAAAGTGCGCCTGATATCTTGATCGATCTCGGGATACAATATTAAACTGAAATCAATTTACCTCAACGAGAAACCCGAGTTAAATAATTAGCAGAGTTTTGAAAGGAGGTTTAGAAACCGCGGTAATTTCATGATTTATTACGATTCCACAAAAGCTCAAGAACCTTTTGTGTTTGTATCTCGACGGAGCAGATTTAATAAAATAAGGTGGTATATTTGATCTATAATGTCTGAGAGCAAAATTTAATTCAGCACAGAAATATATATATTGATTATTACGTATTATTTAATTATTTCAGACATAATTCATCTCAGATATAATTGGCAGAATTTTTTCTATGCCAGTAAGAAAAATTAGTTAAATCTAAAAAAAATTAAAATATTAGATAAATTTAGCAAAAAAAAATTAGCAGAAGTAATACAAAATTTTGATTCTGCATAAATTATAATTGATAGAAAAATGCAGCTAAAATTTGAATTGAAAAATTGAAATCAGTGAAGAGGCATTTTTGCCTATAGCCTATATTTGCCTATAACACAAAACTTTTATTCGGTATAAATTGTAATCGCCAAGAAATTATAATTTAAAGTGAGCGTCCATTAACCACATGATCGATTTTTAGGAATTTTTGGAGTCCCTCTCCTCTTTGGTAATAAGTTGTACTATTTGAAATAACCCCTCTCCCTCGCTCACCATCTCAAACATTAGGTGTATATTTAACTACGTAAACATTTTTGACCGACTTTTGATAATTTGCAAAAAAAATCAAAAATTTTGAATTTTTTGTTTGAAAATTAAGGTAAAAAATAAATACACGTGATTTTTTACTAGACCCCTCCCTCCCCTCACGTGATTAATGGACGCCCCCTAAATTCGAACATTAAAATATCTCTCTTTATCATTACTGTGGTGTATTTCTTTTTTTAAAATGAGTGTATTTCTTTTTTAAAAGTAATTCAAAACTTTCGAACATTCGATATAAATTATAATTAGAATGAAAATAAACTTCAAATTGAAGTTGAAAAATTTAAGTCTATTTATGCGTTTTTCCTTAAACTATTCCCAAAAATAATGCTGCAAAAATACATAGATTTCAAAACATAAATATATGAAAACTTGTGATTTTTCGTTGTTTATCCTATATTAAAAATTATCCTATTTTTATTATTACTTTCTAATTAATTCTAGATTATTATTTTCTTCCAGTTAATAATAATATTACATTCACTCACAATATCACAGAACAAGAATAAATTTTAATATTATTATAATAGCTAATCGAGCTTTTTATATATGAGCAGTATTAATTACCACAATGAATATACAGATTATAGAAGATTAGCATAGAGTACGTTATAAATTACAAAACAGATACACCGGATCGATAAAATAGAATTATTCATTAAAATTATATGATAAACGATTTATTTCGTTTAATAACGAATAGTAGAGAGCAGATGTAAATACATTAAAAAACAGCATAAAATTTAATGTATTACATAAAATAAATTGAGAATGTTATTTCAATTTGTCTGGAGCTTACCTTTAAGCAAGATCATTGCCAAATATCTAAAGCTGATATAAATAATTAATATTTTATAAATATCTTCAAATAAATAATACATAATTAAAGCTATTTTTCTTGAAATCATGAAGCAAAAAATCCATCATTCGAATAATTTATGGGATATAAAATTGTGATTAAGTAAAAAGAAAATGTGGGTGGCTTGGCCTATTTATATATTTCCACCATTAAAATATAGCCAAAAAATAAAGTTCAGAACAGTCTTTAGTGATTAATATTAATGAGTAAAATGTGCGTGGTATGGAAATCAGGAGTTAAATTTTCCTATAACCTCTCAAGAGACTTTGTTTTTAGTAATTTAAAAATTATGTAAAATAAAAATATGCATAAATACATATCGACCATTAATTCAAGTGCTTGTCCTATATATTATTTTAATTAATAGCGCCATATATCGCAGTACCATATGATGTTTTCTTGATTACAAAACGGCTGAATGTATTATGTCTCTTGTCAGCTGTATATGAATGTAATTTATGGGTCGACTTATTTACATTTAACAAGCACAATGGAAATGCAAGTCGTACACTTGAGTCAGATGTAGATTTTAGTTTAGGGCCCTTTGAAACATAGTTTCCGGGAAATTAATATTTTTTAGCAAAGTATCGGGAAAAGTCTCATTGAAAGAAAAAATGAGTTTAATTCGATTGAGTAAACTTTTAGATATTTTAAGTTAGGAATGATTAGATTTAGAGATTATAAAAAATTTAATTGCTATATCAAGACTTCCAATATGGTTCTAGTTATCACGTGAATAATAACTATTTGTGCAAATAATGTAAACATTTTAAAATATTTCATTTCATAAAAAAATCCGCAAGAAGAAGTGAACAGAAACCATTTGACTTTATGAAGGATATAAAAGCAGTGGCGTACCTAGGGGGGGGCGGTGGGGGCGGTCCGCCCCGGGCGGCACTAATTTGGGGGCGGCATTTTTTAGTTTATTTATACATAGTTGTAAAAAGCAACTTATTCATTTTATATTTATTAACTTCCGTAGGGTAAGTTATAGTAATGGACCGACAATCGAAAATGAAATTTTTTACATTTCTTCACGTTTTGAAGGTTTCTGAACATTTTGGCATACCTCAGAAAAAATGAAAGTGTGTGTGTTTTGTGTGTCCGCATTTTTTCGTTCACGTTTTCGGGCGCCCCGATCAACCGATTTGATGGTACAGAAAATAGAAATCGAGTTTTTGAGAGAATGAAACATCCGATTTGATTGATGCAAAAAACTTCAATTTGTAATAATGAGGAGAAGTGGTGATTAGTTTTTGGCAAAGGCAGATCCAATCGTTTTGGAGATACCAAGCAAAATGTGCAAAAAATATCTGTTAAAAATACCGATTTGATGGTACAGAAAATATCTGTTTTTGAGAGAACTAAGCATCCGATTTGAATGATTCAAAAAACTTTCTACGTGGATTTTATTTTGAATTCTACCTAAAGTTCAAATGCTTACTCATATACTTGAAATAAATAATTTTAACTTTGTGATTCAGTTTCTATATTTCTTATAAATATTAGACAATGCCCTTTATTTCAAATTTGATTGATTGAGTTTTGTTTATTTACTTTTCTGTAAACATATATAAGTTACAGTATTTATAATTATATATTTGAAAACATTTAATTTTCCTCGAATATATCATTACAGTACGGAAAATTCCAGCAATTTGCCTTAACTTACAATGCCATACACCACCAAACCATTTGATGTAACTTCCCCAAGGAGAAGTTTATGTTTTCATCAAAAAATCCGAATCGCTAATTTTATGTTTTCTCGACGTTTCAAGCCATTCTGAATCGAATGAGCCCAAATTTGGAAAAAATATGTGTGTGTATGTGAACAGATTTTTTGTCATAAATTGTCGTTTTTTTCAAAAACGGCTAGACCGATTTCAAAAATTTAAAAGCCACTCGATGTATCTCGATGAGGACTATTATTTGTCAGTTTTGTGCGACGATCGGCCAAGCTGTTTCTTTATAAATCGCAGAAAAGTGAAAAATTTTTCGTCTACGTTTTAGCCTGCAATTCTGAATTGATTTTGAAAATTCAAAAACCGTTCGAAAGATATTAGTTGGGAATCGTGCTGATTAGTTTTTGGTAGAGATGGGCCGGGCCGTTTTCTTAATAAAGTTAAAAAAAAAAAATTCGACGATTTTTATGATTATTTTTTGACGGTAGATACCATAGTCTTCTAGATTATACTATAATATTACGGTCCTACGGCAACTGGTTTAGCTTTAAAAATTCGTCAAAGTTTGCAAAAATTAGTATGGTCTTTTTGGCATTTGTCAAAATTAGACCTTTGATCGACGTTTTCTCAAAAACGCCTGAACCGATTTCAGAAATTTAAAAACCATTTGATGTATCTCGATGAGGCATATCGTTTCTCAGTTTTGTGCGACGATCGCCCGAGCCGTTTCTTTGTAATTTGGAAAGAAGTGTTAAACCGTTCGTCCACATTTAAGCTCATACTACCGAACTGATTTTAAAAAACTAAAAACTGTTCGAAAGATATTAGTTGGGATTGATACTGATCAGTTTTAGGTGAAAATCTACCGAGACGTTTTCTTGTAATTAACTGTTGAAAAAAAATTTAAGCCGATTTTTATGAAACTTTCTTTGGCGATGTATATCATTGCCTTATAAAACTCACTGAATTATTACGGCCTTACGACAAGTAGTTTAATTTTAAAAATTTATCAAAGTTAGAGAACGTGTTTTTTTGACGTTTGTTAAAAATAAAATTAGATGATTTAGTTGGTATAACAATAGTGTACTTGGTCTTGAACATAGTAAACCATTAAAGTCCTACGGGAACTGGTTCAATTATAATTATTGATTAATTAAAATTATTGATTTTTGAAAATTTGCTTTTAGAAAATACTCCGAGTTAACGTGTTTGTTCGTTCGTTTGCAATGATGTGTAATAAATCCACTCGGAATACTTTTAATCACTCATAAATTAATTTACTTTTTATTGATTAAGTCGATTATTTACACATTTCGGGAAGTTCATGTAACTTGCCTCAAGGCAAAATACCAGTACCAACTAGTTTTCTTTCTTGAATTATAAATGATCATTATGATTTTTATTATTCAATATTTGATTTATACAAATTATGATTAACCATATGATTTAGAATTTTATTCTTCGGTGTATATAAATGTATATTTGTGTAAATTTTGAATTCTAGTTTAAGAACAGGTTAATAATTTTATTTTATTGTATTCATTAAAATTCGTTAAATTCGTATAAGCATCTTTACGATTTTGTTCAGCGTTTTTCCTATTTTTTATATCAGCTTATAAATGTCATTACTTTTGAAAAGTTTATATGATTACTTTGAAGTGATTTATCAATATTTTTTTAAATCATCAATTTTTCTTTTGAAAATCAGGGCTTGCGGAAGGCGGGGTCTGCTAGGTCTGCAAAGCCTTAGGGCATTATATAAATATGTTGACGAGTGCATATAAATATGTCTGAAAAAAATTACTCTGTGTATTAATTAATATTGATCAAATAACTTAATAATTTTTTAACTTCCGTAGGGTAAGTTATATATAGTAATCGCAAAAATGTCGAAAGTGAAAATTTTTATATATCTTTACGTTTCAGAGGTTACTGAATTTTGGCATATCTTAGAAAAAATGGATGTGTGTGTGTGTGTTTAGATATAAACTTTTGTCGATGATTGTAGGAACACGCATCAACCTATTTGAACAAAACATTCGATTCGTTCTGATAAAACGTGCTAACTAGTTTTTGGCAAAACGGGTCCAGCCGTTCCAAAGATACGGGGCAAAAAAGCCAAAAATTGTAATTTAGTTCTTGAGAGAACGAAGCGTCCGTTTTAAGTAATTCGAAAAACAATTTATTTGTATTGACTAAACAAAGAATTGTTTTTGGGATGACAGGTCTAGAGGTCTAGCGATTACGGAGAATCAATAAAAAAAAATTACATATTTGGCGGTCCAAAATGATCATTGGATATATCCACGTCAAATTATCTGATATTTTCTAGAGATTTTAATAATAAGAACAAATTTAATTTATATTTCTATGGGTTTCGTACCAATGTCTAGCCGTTTCGCTTCGATATTTCGTCTCCAAAACAGCTGCGCAGCGCGATTGATTTGAAAAAAGTTACAAATTTTCAAAAAATGTCAAAATATAAAAAAAAATTTCAAAAAAGCCATTTTTTTCAAAATTTTCGAAATTCTCAAAAATATATTTTTTTCAGATTTCAAAAAATTTTTAATCTTTTTTAAAAATTTTATGTTTCGGTACGAGAAGTGCCAGCAATTTGCCTTAAGGCACGATGTCATGCATCACTAGTTATTTGTATTAATTTATGAAAACTACTATTTGACTGACTTATAATTGAAAGGGCGGCAATCTGGAGACCGCCCCGGGCGGCAAAAGTTCTAGGTACGCCACTGTAAAAAAGCCTTCTATAAATAATTCAATACAAATCACAAAAACCATTAAGTACATTTTTATACAAGAACATGTTACATCAACTTAGATTTCTAAATATAAACCTAACTTTTCCATATAACACTATTTAGTAATTTTGCGGCGGCATTTCATTTGGCTTCATTAGTTCGCGAGAAGCCTTAATGTGTTAAATTAAACTTACATTACATAAATTAAGTTTTGCTATTACTCATAATTTTAAATGAACAGAAACTATATTATGTATATAATTATATGTGTATTCAAAACTTATTTCATAGACTTTAATGCAGATGCTTACAAAATATATTATTAATATAATAATCACATTCTTAAAAAAAATATTTCCATAAATTTAAAAAATTCTATTACTATACATTGATAATAGTAACATAATAAATTTAATAATGAGTAAATAAATGCATTATTAGTTTATAACATTGGTATACAAATTTGTCCAATACTTTAATCAACTGCAACCAACAATTTGATCAATAATTCACGAGTTAATTCAATTTATGAAGAGAATTTAACCAATGCCATGCCGAAATATTAAAATATCAGTCAAATAGTCAATTTGTTACAACGTTTCGTAACATAATTCAAATGAAAATAAAATATTTACTCAGCAGTCTCTGAGATATAACTAATGCCTTAATTATCCTCACCGCAACGTAGAAGCTTCACATGTTATATAATGAGCAAATAAGGCCTATGTTAATTGCACCGAATGTAAACATTAGCTGGAACACATAACAAGGCGTTTATTGTTTGAAACAAACACAGTTTGCTTCAAAAAGTAAATCAACTTGGAACAAAATCATTAAATCATCGTGTGAGTCAATGAAATATTTAAAAAAATTAATTAAAAATTCTGATAATTGTTCTTAATAAATTTTTTTTATAATGGAAAAAAAGTAAAATCGATATTTCTTTGTTAAAAAAATCTTGATACCTGATTTATATGATAAAATGAATTAAGTCTGGGAAAAAAATGAGTATCGCATAAATATACAAAATGTGCAGAACTTAAGCCTCTTAATTGCAGAACTTAAGCCTCAGGCTTAGAGTCCTGAACATTTACAAAAAAAATAAAAATATATAAATTATGAATAAAGCCCTTTCTATTCACACAAATTACTTTATAGTGCATCACATTGAACAGTCTCATAAAAATAATGAGCAACTAATACATTATTGGCATAACCAGTAAAGTGTTTTACTGACACTAAATTGCATTATTATAGAAATTTCCAATAATCGATATGAATCAAGACAGAAAGAAAAGTAATAACCATATATCTATTAAAATATGATAATTCTCCTTTGAGCTTATTAATAAAATAATAATTACAGAAATTAATTAACTTAGTCAATTATCAGTGGCTATGCTAATTATCTATATGTGCATTAATAAAATAATAATTACTAATATTGACAAATGTAAACTCAAAACGTGAGTTATTTACTATTATTAATAATATTTACTCTAAGCTAAATGTTTAATATAAAATATATATGAGTCAAATATAAAGCAGATACTATTATCAATAATTTCGAAGACTTTGACATCACTTAATAATAGTGAAATTTTTGCATGTTATAAAAATTTCAAGTAAATACACCAAGACAATTTTGCATAATGCTGTATTAAAAAATTAAAATTTTATTTTATTAAAATTTTTGGAGACCCGAAATTTGCTTGGCTGTATGGGTGATACAAAGAAAACCTAACTTAATCGTTTATATATTACGATACATCTTATATGAGAGCAATTTTATATCAAGAATGCTTCTATTCACAGTGAAAACGTACGAATATGTTAACAATATTTAAAAACGCCAAACATTGACTATATCGGTGATAAAAAAAACTAATTCAATCGTGTTTATATTACGATATGTTCTACATGGTAAATGCTCCATTTGGAACGTGCAATTATGTCAATAGATATTTCACAAACCCGAAACTTAGCATGTCTGGTTTAAAAAAAAAACTTAATTCTAGTATCTATATCTTATAAATCTGGTATTACGATATTTCTTGCCATAAAAGCACCTGACCTAGCTGCAAAATCATGAACTGAATCGCAACGCGAGAAATAATAGCCCATTGCATCACGAGCTGCAGATCTTCCACGGATGAACACTTTTCTTGCCTTACTACGCCCATTTACCCGATTAAGGCAGAGTGCACGATATCGGATGTTATGAATTATTCGAGAGCTGGTCAAACTTTCGCAGAAATAAAATATTAGAAGAAAAACCTCTACTTGCACTTCAATAGCTCCAGCAAATGGAATAAACCAAAAAGATTGTGGGTCTGATGGGCTAAATCAGCAAAATATTTGATCTCTTTCCAAAGCTCAATATTCAATACCAGACATAAGCCTGTCATAGGTCAAGCATTTATATTGATAAACCGTTTAATAGTTTATTTTAAAAAAACTAGACTAATTACTAGATACTATCCTCAAGAGCAGTACAGTTCATCTAGCTGCTAAAATCTAGCAGCTAAACTCTATAACATAAATCATAAAATTGAGACTTAAAAATATAAAATTATGTAACTTAACCGATTAGTTTAGGAAGTGGTAATAGAATAAATTTAGTGTCATAAGCATTCCATATACATAATTATATTATTATTTCACTCCTAGTATTATAAGCACCGTGTAAAAGTCATTAAATCCAATCCTTTCTTCCCCTCCCACACTCGACTTATAGATTATAATGCAATTTGATTGTTGAAACTTCTAGTAATAAAATAAAAAAAATAACAAAAAACCTACAGATATTGCTAAATATCAATCCCTGACAGCTTTCAGTTTTCATTGGAAATAAAAAATTTGCACCGACGCCAAAATATATTATTTATTTAATTATATATAATATTGAAAAGCTTTAAACCATTTGTTTAGTATATCATTTCGCATGTCCTGAGCTTTTGGGCTTTCCATTTACCAGTGTGCATATTTAATTATATAATCATTATCAATTTATGAATTTCAATGTTCAAAATGAATACATAAGCCTATAAAACATTTACCGATTTTATCATGTGTTTATATTTAAATACAGAATAATTTTCAATACTCTCTGTCTATCCCACATTACTGCATTTTATATGCAGCTTTTATTTGTAGCAAACGCCGAAGCTCGTCATGTCATTTTCCCTACTCCGGTTTACCGTATAAGTAGATATATATATATATATATATATATATATATACAAATATAAAATTTTCGTTATTTCTTTTGAGAAAGTCGATGCACAGTTTAGATTCTGTGATGTATTAAGGATTTGCTCGACTATGAAAGCTGATATATCAAAAGAAATAAATCATCGGCGTTTAAACAGATAAAATAATGGTTTCAAGTTGTAAGTTTGAAATATTTCTTCTCATTTATCGCATGCATTAAATTTAGACTTGCTTTTGTAGATTGTATAGAGATGAGCGTTTTGTTAAAAAATTTAATCTTTGTAACATAGTTATAAAACGTATGTGTCAAGTGCTAAAATATAACACATAATTGGCAATTATTAATTATTATTAATTGCATTAAATATAGAAATAACAAAAAAATAATATTAGAGAAAAATATTAAGAAAATTATTTTGATGGATACTACTAATAATTCTATCACAGAGCACTGTTATGGTTTAAAAACCCTTTTATTTGCATTTTCGAGATACTACTTACTCGTTTTATTAATAAGGAACGAATAAATTTAAGAAATGACAATTTTACTTTAGAACGCAGATGTATATAATCATTATGGGAGATGATAAATATAATAAAACTTTTTAAAATTTCTACAATTTAAGCCAAAAACCAAAATCAGAAACGTCGTCATCAGAAACAAAAATTAATAAAGAATAAAACAATTAAAATGTTTGATAAAAATTAGATATCATAATTATTTTATTTGATTCATTGAAAAATTGATTAGGTACGTATAATTACTATATACTATATTTGCATGAGCATGACATGCACCGTGAGTTAAAACAAATATAAAAAAAATATATAAATAATAATTAACTAAAATTTGAAAATACTTCAATTCAGCCAGACTTTAACAATATGAAGTTTAATTGTTTATTCATAATGTACTTCCATTACAAATGATTGAAAGAATTAAATAATATAACAACGTGTTTTACTGCAAATGTTAATTAAATATGCAGTACCAGATACACACCAGTTATATGATCAATTATGTCCAAAACAAAACCATCAGACAATTTATAAAATTATCCATTGAATCTACTGAATTGCCCGCGGGAAATCAATTTATTCAAACTCGAATGGCCACAAAGTGTTTTCTAATATTCGCTAATATTTTTCTGATTTCATATGACACCCATAGTTTTCATGAAATTTCCATGAACACGTATAATAAGCGTTCGCGCAGTGCAAATTGAACGCAGATAACCGAAAGCGCTGCAGTTCCGTGCCGATAAATCGCGACCGCGAAGAATAAGCGCTTTGCAAAATAACGGTGGAATCGTAAAACCTCTCCACACTTCCGACGATATAGGATAACAGCTGGCGAGCATTTCGTTCGAAATGTTGTGCAACGATAAAAAAGATGTAAAATATATATAAAAACCAGATATCGAAGAACTAGCGAAAGAAATCACACATTGAAGCAACAAAAATGGAATAGGTGAGGTCGAGCTTTAGCAAAGGTTCAAATTTGACACGTCTCTAGGTAATGGTCTCGCAACTTGTTACATAGACCACACACACACACATATATATATATATATATATATATATATATAAATTTTATTTAATTTTTCACATACATTCATTACGAATCGATGCGATTACTTACAAAGAAGCTGTTTAATCTTTTCATTTTAAACCATTAGACCAATACTGAATCAAAGATACTCATTATTTTAACCGAATCACCATCAAGGAAATGATTAGAGTAACAGAATAATATTACCCTAAATTCAATTAATAATTTAGTGTATAATTTTGTTAATAAATTCAATTAATTATAACAACATGTTTTTATGTGAATATATATGCATACGTGGCACAATGTTTCTAACTTCCTTTGTTCTGTACGAGTAAGTGCACCACTAAAATTCATATATATTGAGAAGTATTAGATGTAACTTTAATTTGAGCTCGTAAATCATTATTTGAGTGACTGCTAATTGATTTACAAAATTTACCACAATAGCTAGAAGTGAGTATTTATTTACTTGAGCAAAACAGCTCATAGAATGTTGTTTATTCTGATTACTGCTTATTAAACAATTATAAAAAGTGACTTATTAATAATATTGAATAAAAATATAATCATTGACAAAGTTCTTACATGTTCAACATAATTGATTTTTAGTGCTTCAAATTAACAAACTGGCATTGAGAAATTTTAGAGCTTCATCTAGAGCTAGATGTGGCAGCTTATATCACGCTTAAAATGAATTGCGAGAACAAGTAATAAAAATTATATCAGCTCCCTTTCAATTTCCTTAAGACGATCATTATTTTCGACAAATCGTATGGAAAATTTAAAAGGCCTATACAAAAGCACATACGAGTAGTAAAGCATATTCTTATTTTTCCTCAAACAATCCTACTAATATTGGAGAAAATTGTTTTGAATGGATACTAAATTTGTAATTAGTTCATCACAGATTCATAATAGCTTTTATTTGTTTTTTGGGTTCTTTAATTAAATTATATACATATTTTGTATTTATATATCTATAGATCTATATATTTAATATCATCTATAATAAATATTAAAATATTAATAATTTATTTATTTTTATAATTTTGTATTTATATATCTATAAATCTATATATTTATTATCATCTATAATAAACATTGTGATTTTAATTATAATTATATATAATTATTATTTTTCTAGATATTACTAGTTGTATTAGTACAAAACGAAGGAACTTAAGAATGATAATAAAGTTTTAAAAAATATAATTAATATTCAAAATAATATTATAAATAAAAGTACCTAAGTATTTTAAGTCACTGTTTGTATTCGAGCCTCACAAATTTTATTAATCCATCTCTCTCTACCTGATATAATAAAATAATTTTCCTACCCTACTGTAGGTACTAAGCTAGTTATAAGAAATTACTCATTCTGTACGTATCCCTTGACCCGATAACATCTAATATAATTTACTAAAATTAAATACATTACATTTCTACAAACAAATTCTGAACTAGTGATTATTTTCCATTCAGTTCTATGTTATTTCAGGTCTGATATAGCCTTTTTGATAATTAATTATATCTGGTCCTTCGAGGTAGTAAAACTAAAATGTCCGTGTGTAGTGATTTTCAAATGACTTTTTTAATAAACGTTTACACAAATTATGAATAACTTTTGCACCAAATTCACTGTTAGTAAAATATGCAAATAATTATTTTTCATTATAGATAAGGTACTATAATAGTACTATAAAATGTAATAAAGTAAATTACAGGTGAAATACAGGCGAGAAATTTTTAAAAGTAAACTAATGTACATTAGAAAAGTTGTGAAGTTTAATAAAAAAGCAACATAACAAATTACAAAATGTGTGTTTTCATCCGCATTAAGCTCTGGAGTTAAAGTTCCAGCACAGATAATGCCACGCATCCGCCATTGGCAAAAGCTCGCAGCTCCGTTCCGTAAGCTTTTTCGAGGGCGTACTTTTTTCCAACAATAGTGTGCCGCACTGAAAGTCTCTACTTCGAACAATTTCTTTGTGCTCACAGACTCCGGTCATTTATTATCCCGGATGTAGCGTTCACAATGATAACAGAACCGCGTCACCCCAACTTAGCAGCGCATGATCGAGCCAAAGGATAAAGAAATCGAGAGGACGACGAACGATGTAAAATTAGAAATGTTCCAGACACGCCTGTCCGCGATAGCATTAAGTTTGTTCTAATTAATTAATGGATTAATTACATTCCGTCGATGGATTAAGAAGAACTTGTTAATTGCGATTAGGAAGGAGAGAAATCACGTAACTAAATTTACTGCTTAAGACTAATCTATGTATGGTAATTACATCATATGTTGATTTTAATAATTTATAGTTCTTCAAACTTGGTTGCTAATTTACGTTCAAAGTTTGTATGTTAAGGCCTAATATAATATTACAATATGCATTTTTTTTTCAGTTTTTACACATAGTTTGTAATTTGCATATAAACGTTTTGGAGATGCTTTGTGATCAACATTATAAAGTTAAAATCTTCGATCCTAAAGTTTTTATTTTTATATGAAAAATTATAAAGAATATATATTGGCAATATATTGGAATATAACAATTCCAATATGTTGCCACCATATGACTATATTGTAAGTTTGAGTTACTAAAATGATATGCTAACAGATACCAATACTATAATTTATAATGAATTTATAATGAAACATAAGATTATAAGAAATAAGCATTGTGAACCAAATAACCTGGCCTATTTTTATATTATTGTGTTGGCTATAAAGACAACAATCTTCATGGCATTGAGCTTTTACATATACCGGAAAGCTGCTACCTTGGAGAGGGTGTAGCGCAGTCTTTTGAAGGAGAAATTTTTACAAACTTTCAGTTATGTTAAATAATGCATAAAAATCTGCACATTTTAGGTATATATTACTTGAGCATTTTACTATTACTAAGTTGACTATACGGCCCGGTTTGGCCGGGACAGTCCCGGATTTAAATCTTTTGTTCCGGATTGTTCCGGTTTTTTAAACATTAATAGGCAAATTACCAAAAATTAAAGAAACAAATGAACAACTGCTATTTTTTCCAAATTAATTATGAAGAAAGTGAAATAGAATTTTATAAAGGCCCTGAAGCGAAAAGTATAAGATTGAAAAATATAAGATATAATATAATATCATAGATAAAAAAGTATTACATATAATCGAGTAATAAAGTCCGCAATTATGATTAAAAAAAAAGATTAATATAAAAAACGTCGTCGACTAGCAAATCTAGAAATTGCCGTTCCCGGTTTTGACTTTAAAAAATATGGTCACCTTACTATTACAAGTATCAAACAACATTTTTTACTATAATAGACAATAAAATTTATAAAAAGTACTAAAAATTATAGTACTACATGTGAACACCACTAGTAGTTAGTATGATAATTACTTAATAGTAGACAAAATTATTATAGAATTTATAAAGTCTCCATGTGCAAAATATTTTATGGTTTGCAAAATTATTATTAAATTTATAAAGATATGCATCCTTTGTGTTGCGCTCTATGTAAAATATTTATAAACAATGATTTAAACTAATTAAGTTAAGTTTTCTTCAAAAACACGATTTTTCTCATTCCCATATATCAAAAAGATATGTGCATGATAAAAAATATCGGAAAAGCTTTCTGACTCGCTGAAAAGATTATATTACACAGAAGAAATTTTTAATTGCTTTTTATTAACAACTCATAAATCTTTGTCTTTGTTATTCTTTGCTCTAAAAATTACATAATGAATAATGATGATAGTACTGATACAATATGAAAAGACTAAGATTTTAATAACATCATTCACGTTTTGTAGAATTTCATCACAATCTCTTCTTCTATCCAGGTTCCTATGACATCGATAAAGAATATAAGCAATTTTGGTTAAAGATCAATCGTGTTGTCATATTTCATTCTTGTGCCTCTGGTGAATCGAGGTCGGTCTCAAAACGTTTTTCCCTCACGGACTTATTTTCTGGAGTATAGTATCCATAATGTATACACACAAAATATATAATAACCTTCTACTAAAAGCTCGGTCCATTCAAAAGGTCTGCATACGTGATGCGATTTTGAGAGTGTCAAAAACATATGATGCTGGATTTAGTTTTTTGTATTTATTGAACTAGCCTGAGTAACTATACCAAATACAGCAATAATAAATATATAACTAAATGTAATTTCACATGTGATATTAAAGGTAAATTATGCTTCATTGTCTTGGAGAACTTACGAGATAAAATTTGGTATTTTAATTAATATCTACATTATAGTTGTGATGTAATAAAAATGCAGTTATTGTTTTTTTAAACACATCATTAATATTGAAGTAATTATCTGAATTTAACACATATTGAGTAGCTGCGTCTTGCAGACATGGTCGCGAGTATAAGCCACCGCTATGGCAACCTGATATCGTGCAGCAGCGATGTCCATTTTCACTTAAAAATATCGTCAAAAATATGTTTCCATGCGCTGTGAAACGACAATGGGAAATTTCTCACACTATTCTTTTCTGAATCGAGTTGGAGTTTAACTCAGCTTACGGACCTGCCCTAGGAGGTCTTATTATTTTTATTGAAGAGTCAAGTTAAAACATATATGTAGAGTGCAATTTGTTATTAATTTAAATAGAAAGCAAGATTCAACGTGTGCATGGCGATTTTGGCAGAAGTTTGAGCCAGGAACAAACTTATAATTCATAAAATGTAAGTCAAAAGAGGTAGTGCGACATATGGGAAAAAGACGAAGAATTTTGAGACCTTTATAACGATGTATAATACTTTATACGTTTTCTTTACAGAAATATCTTTACAGAGGACTGTTGCTCGAACCTAATCGCACTTTGCATTTCAAGAAGTGATTAATCACACAGATTGCTCTCTACTAGCTAAACCGTAAAAGATACGAAAAAACTTTGTTAGTACGAAAGATGCAGAATAAAATTACGAATAAAATGATATATCAATAGTTAAGTGTGTTCATATAATTTTCTCGAGATTTCCCAGTTTTCCTTAAATTTTTCGATTGCAACTTGCTTGTAGGCCACACTGTGCGGAACTCGAAGTTGCGATATATGGCAACGGTAGGTTTAATATTTTCTTATAAATCCCTAAAAGAAAACTATGAGCTGTAAGATGCATTATCGAACAAAAGACTCAATTTTACCAATGCAATACCAAACGTGATTTCTATATCGCAAAAATAATATATTTTGGGTCACCCTCTCATCCGATTTTGATCCTACAAAATCTCGTGGATAGATATAAAATTTATTGTATTGTTCCATCACAGCCTCTGTTTGCCATATAGCAATATATCCTTCAGATTCGGCGTATGCCTGTTTATGTTTACACCATTATATAGCCGTGTTTTTTATGACGGTACGCACTGGAAATTCCTCAAAACGTAACAACAGAGATGATTCTGAATAATGAGAACATATTTCTGTACTGGTACGTGGATTATAAGTTCCGGAATGTACATATTTTTCATAATGTTATTATGACTAACTCGATTTAAGGATGCAATTTATTTGAAAAAATGTGGGTCAAACTTTTTTGTATACATGAAAGAAAAACTATGTTATATTATGAAACATAAAAGAAAAGCTATGTTTTATGGTTACTATATAATACTTTATTTTAAAGTAAATGAAAAACAGGATAAAAACTTTTCAAAGTTTTCGTTGGGTAACCACCCGCACTAAAATTCATCGGAAATCCAGAAGCAAATACTCATTTGAGGAAATATCATTCATTTTCGTTTATTTATTGCAAATATTCAACACTCGTTTTGATCTATTCTGAAGATATATGTGGATATTACTCGGCATTATGCAAACTAACAAACAACAAACGCGAATTCCCATTCGAGTATTGAATTATTTTATTGAAAAGAAGCATACGGTTGTCGGCGAGCTTTCATGGAAGCAAAAAAGAAAATGTTGAATGGTAAGGGAAAAAGGTATAGAAAAATCGAGTGATGGTGCGAAAATTTTATTTATGACTTATTGATAGATATTGCATCAGCACGTTATTCATTTTTTATATTTGTTCGTTTTAGGACTTCATAAAAATGTTTCACTTTGGATGATCACCAACAGCAATTTTATACCAGACAAATAATATAAAAGAAAGATATAAATATTTAATGATTAATTAAATAAAAAAATGAAATTTATGATCGAATAAAAAATGATATAAAAATATTCTACGTTTTTAGGTTGAGTAACGCTTTGGGGAGCTTTTTTATTTCCGTAATAGTAAATTAAATATTTTTCAAGTCTTTTGTCAAATTTTCATATAATTTTGTTATTTACAACAATCAGAAGTATCATAAACGTTCTATAAACGATGTAATACTTTAACCTAGTGTTATCAGAAGGCAACTCAGTGGCTATCTATTCTATTTATGATGGGATTATTATTACATATTTCTGGTAATAATGTAATATATAACGCAACAATGCTCTGAAAAATTATTTTTACTTGAAATCATGTTTAGATCTAAATTTTTGAGAGAAAACAGAAATCAGTTACTTAATATCAAGATGTCCGAGATGAAAATATAATCGGGAACATTTGTAATCGCAAGAATATCATATTATATTCCTGCAATTGATATATTTCATAATTTTTAATGTATTTAATGTATTCTTCAACAAAACATCAATTTGAGCTATAAAAATACCTGATTTGCATATTCAATTGCATATTGCTAAGGCATAAAATGAAAATATAAATAGAATGAGAAAGTGAACTACCTACGACATATCAGAATTATATTGAAAATATAAAAATTTTACATGTATTTCCTGCCACGCAATTCATTTCGATATTGGGAAGCATTTGACTGGGAGAATTCCCAGTCTTGGAAACCATTTTTCCAAACTTCGAATGAAGTTATTTTTGCTGTATGTGTTCATGTAAATGTCAATAAATGTCAAATATTATTTTCAGCTATTTCCTAAAGTAATTTATTATTTATTTTCAAGTACATTGCGAAGGATGGATTCAGCCTTTGCAAAAAAAATATCTTCAGAACAATTCTCTTCAATTTAGATGATGTGTTACAATCATGTGAGTCGAAACCGTACTTCCGCCGTACTTTTTATTTGTATATATGGTTCTTCGCGTTTTACGATCTCATGTGAATAAATAAATCTAGCACTAGATATATCACGGAAGCTACATACATTGCAATCAATATAAAAACCTCGCTATCGCTTACCAATTCCATTGAAAGAACAAACGACCAGAACAGGTTGATTTTTCCTTTGCAAGCTGAATGAAATGGAATAACCATTGAATTATATATATTTTATTGCCAATTACCAAAAGCTGCTAAAGCTTTTCTGAAACATAACGATTCGATTTTTCTTATGATGCACATGGTAAATCAATTACTCTATAATATAGAGTCTAATCACTATATAATGGCCTTATCATGATAATTAGGTTTTGATGATACCATGCCCAAATGATTCCTTTCAGAAAATATCCTCTCCTTTGTGCTAACAATAATACAGTCTCTAATGCATAATTTATTCATTCCAATAGCAAATTGAATACCGCTGAGAATAAATTTCTTTCTTATACGTCGCGGTTCATTTTTTTCGTTGGATCTGCGTTATTTAAGTTTTATTCTTCTCCTCAATCAATGGACTTCAAATGAAAAAATATATATTTTCTTCGCTCTCGGCATGATGACTATTTTCATCATTTTTCTTTGATTCAAAGAAACGCCACTGGGATAAAAGTAATTACGATAGATCCTAATAAATACCTCAGAATTCCGTTCGCAGCTGAAACTATGGTTGGAATATTTTAAAATACCGTTTCTTCTGAATAAAAGTCGAGCAATTCATTACGCACAATTATGGTAATTACGGACATTACGGATGCCTTGAGAGTCGTTAACCTTATAATTAAATTTGTAATTCTTACTAGAATTTTAGCGTATTTACCGAAGACGATAGAATTTTAGCGTATTTACATGCATCCGATTTGAATGGTCTAAAGAACATTCAATTCGTAATGAGAAGGATAAGTGGTGATTAGTTTTTGGCAAAGGCGAGTACAGCCATTTCGAAGATATTCGATATGATTTGCAATTTTTTTTTTTTGAATATCGAAAAGTTACATTACGGTACGGGAAGTTCCAACAATTTGCCTTAAGGCACGATGCCATACACTACTAGTTATATTTATGCAATTCAATACAAACTATTAATATTGCAATTGCCACAAATATTCAGTATAAGAAAATATACGATAAATTTTATGTATAAGTACATATATCTATAGTATATATCGTTACAGCCTGGTCCTTTTTCTGGCTAGATTTAATCATGCCAACATTTCTCGAGAAAAGACCTGATCCAACCAGGCTTATCAATCCATTGAACTACAACAAAATGCGCCACATTTCTGCAATTATTATCAGAATATATATCGCGACAATATGCTGAGCATGTTATAATTTATCATCGGACCCAATAACCACGAATAATATACAACAATCTTATGAATAAATCACAAAGTTATATAAATCTAATGGTGAGTGTCCCTGTGCAGAGCACGAACCAGCACCTGCCCTCCTCAATAAATTATCGAGAACAATGTCTTGTGCTGTGATACTTGCTTGGATATGCATTCGCGAAACTTTTATACAAGGGATAGCAGAGATAGTAGATAATTCAACAATTCCGCTAAAAAAGAGGATGGAATTTAATTTAAAAGCAGAAACAAAAGGGATAAACAATTGATCACTAAATGGAATGAGAAAGAACGAATCGCTGCTTCTATATAGTTTTCTCTCAAAGATGCACAATTTACTTTATTAAATTTCATTGTAACATTTATACTTAATTCTTAGTTTTACAATAAAATATCATTATTTTATAATAATATTTAGATATAATTTTTTTTTAAAAAAAGAAGGCTCCAAATATTCGATCATTAGAATGACTTCTAATATTTTTATGGTATGACAAGCAAATACAGCATGACAAAGTAACAAATTACAGTGAATAAAGTTATTCTTACATTTTTAATTAACTTTTTCTTCAAGAAACTTTAATTTCATTAATGCATTTCACTAATTTTTCATGTGTATTAGAGTATATTTCAACAATTTTCATTAACAAAATAATAAAAGGTTATTATGAAACTATACTGAGTATTAATTATAAATGTTACAATAAAATAAGTAAATTGTGCATCTATTAGAGAGAAGTATATAGAAACAGAGATTCGTTGTTTCTCATTCCATTTAGTGATCAATTGTTTTATTTCATGTCCAAATTTTAGAATTTAGTTTCTGAATTATTAGAATTTCTAGGTACTATAAATTTTAGAATATACATTAGTTAAATAATGTAACGGGCAGTCGAAATAAATTCAAAGGTGGTAAAAGCAAAAACAAAAAAGAATTAAAAAACTTAATAAAATTAGAAAAAAATAGGCAAATAATTTAAGATTTCTAATAATTTTTTTTTAGTATTTCAACAAAATGCAGTAAAGCAATATGACAAATTATGTAGTAGTAGGGCAATGTGACAAATTATACTGGCAAACGCTATTTTGATTAAATTTTTTGAGGGTCATATTACTATTGAATAATGTGTTTTATTGATTCTGTATATACATTAAAATGTTTTTCGACCAAAATGCTTATCAATTCAAAATACAAAATTGTTACATATAATATGTAGTATAAGGAGACTAAAAAGGGACAAGGGTAATGTGTAAACAAAAATGTGTCGTATACAAATTGCATGCTCATATCACTAACAATTATTTTTTGTTTAATCTAATATGTATAGTTTAATTTGATTAGTTTATAAGACTACCTGGATCAAATCTATTTTAGTTTAACAACAATAATATTAGGACCACCACTGAAAAATTACTACTAATGTCATATTTATATACAGTTGTAATTACTTAATGAAATAAAAAAATATTACTAACAATAAGATAGAAGCAAAAAAAAATCAAAAATTCGGTGTAGCACAGTTGTAAATCTAATCATAAAGCATCTAATTGATAAAGAAGAGCTTAAAAGTCAATAAAGGTATCTTATTGGAGGAACCTTCCCCAAGCCATGGAAAATCAGTTCATAGTCTCATAAAATAAATAAATATTCTGAGTATAAAAAATAAAGAAATATATAAAATTATAACAATAAAGAAAATTATATATTGCAATATATCAAAGCAAAACTTAATTTTTTAAGTTCACATCACATCCCACATTTCTTGGAATCGAAAAACATATGCAAATCAAAAATTCTGATGTATAACAATGAATAATGTGTACATAAATTTTTATTTGATTCTTTTTTCTGGTATGACACTAAAAGGATAACCCTCGAGTATATACGAGAATCTCGAGTAATACGCAAACATTTCCGAAAGATATATTAAGTTGTAGCAATCCTCTCAATGAAAGGAAAAACAAAATGAAAAAAGGCGTCGCAAGGACAACGATCGCGGAAGAGATTTATTCCTTTGTAGACTTGATATATGTTTCGCATTTAATGCAAGCATATAAAAGAGATGCCGACTTCTACAATGCAAAGATTATTCTGGTGTAGTGCAACATTGCAGTATTCTTGAGCGATGATAAAAAACCTGAGGATAAATGTGTATTTGTAATTATTTGCTACTATTTGAAAGATCATCATTCATCAGTTTATAAATTTTTCATGAATTATATTTGCAAGTTCAAATTATTAAAATTTTCAGAATTCCTGCACTGGATCGTGTTTCTAACTACATTCTGAAATAGATTGCAAACGTGTTACTTAATCATTTCTGAAATTAATATTCGATTTCTCATCGGCGATTTAGAATGTTTTCATATCGTTATCAAGCATATTTTAGACTCTAAAAAATTAATAAAAAAATCATAAAAATGATTTTTTGTAAAGTAAATAATAAGAATTTGTTCCTAAGGAAATAACAATCAATCTCGGTTAAAATTACTTACTAAAATATATATACTTAATAACATCTGACAAAATTTTATTTTGTACTGAGATTTATTGAGTTTTAATAACAGTTTTATTACATACTGACAAAAATTATTTAAATTGTTATTATTACTTATTGTTGAAATAAAAAAAATAAAAGAAAGTTTAGGACAAGCAGTATATCATTTAGACAAAATTGCCATAATTTATATCAAGCAATAGATACAATAAATATTTCTCAATCTGAAACCCTAAAAAAGATAATTAGTCGTACAAGTTTCTGATTTATTATTGAACACCCTTCTGTGTTCGAAACAACATAAACTGCCATAAATTCGAAACACTTTGCGAAACTTTATAGCTTTTACGTGTCGCATCTAAATTTCCCTTATTGGAAAGATAAGAAGCTGTTTAGGGCGAAGGATCTTATAATGCAATAACATAAAATCATTAATGGCTCCTGAACAATATTGTGAATCCTATCAGAGGCAATTTCAATATAGTATTACGCTATAGAAACTTAGAGCCTATTGTAAGAAACAGCATTCCTTTGCCGAAGTCGCAATAGAGAAGGCACGCTAACAATGCCAATGATGCAATGAAGAGCATTATTCCTTACCTTGTATAATATTAAACAAGTTAGTTTCTCGCAACTTGCGGCAACTATTTATTTGAAATATTTTTATTGGAAGTTTAAAAATAGTTTCATATTCTAGTCATTGTTTCTTCGAAAACAATGTTCATATTACATTTTGCGTATAGAGTAGTCATATCAAATTTATAACATTCATATCATGAGTAATATTGATGAATCATAAAATATAAAAAAACTGCTTTATAAATACTTCTTTGATCTGACACATTTTCCATGCATGAAAATGGTTATATAACGCGTTTTCTGCCCAAAGGCACGTCCTGAAACAGACTGCTCAACTAAATTCTAAAACAAACTAGTTGGTTTGGTATTTAGCCTTGAGGCAAATTACATGAACTTCCCGATATGTGTAAATAATCGACTTAATCAAAAAAAAAAAGTGTAAATAATATACTTCATCAATGCTACTTTAAAAAATACGATAATATTTTAGCAAAGTTTGACGAATTTTAAAATTAAACTACTTGTTGTAAGGCCGTAATATTACAGTAAGTTCTATAAGACCATAATGTATATCGCCAAAAAAAGTTCCATGAAAAACGGCTTAAATTTTTTTTTTAACAGTTAATTACAAGAAAACGGCTCGGTAGATTTTCATCTAAAATTAATCAGCATCATTCCCAAATGATATCTTTCGAACAGTTTTTGATTTTTCAAAATCGGTTCGGTAGGATAAGCTTAAATGTGGACGAAAATTTAACACTTTTTTCAACAGTTAATTACAAGAAAACGGCTCGGTAGATTTTCACCGAAAATTAATCAGCATCATTACCAAATGATATCTTTCGAACAGTTTTTGATTTTTCAAAATCGGTTCGGTAGGATGAGCTTAAATGTGGACGAAAATTTAACACTTTTTTTCAACAGTTAATTACAAGAAAACGGCTCGATAGATTTTCACCGAAAATTAATCAGCATCATTCCCAAATGATATCTTTCGAACAGTTTTTGATTTTTCAAAATCGGTTCGGTAGGATAAGCTTAAATGCGGACGAAAATTTAACACTTTTTTTCAACAGTTAATTACAAGAAAACGGCTCGGTAGATTTTCACCGAAAATTAATCAGCATCATTCCCAAATGATATCTTTCGAACAGTTTTTGATTTTTCAAAATCGGTTCGGTAGGATGAGCTTAAATGTGGACAAAAATTTAACACTTTTTTTCAACAGTTAATTACAAGAAAACGGCTCGGTAGATTTTCACCGAAAATTAATCAGCATCATTCCCAAATGATATCTTTCGAACAGTTTTTGATTTTTCAAAATCGGTTCGGTAGGATGAGCTTAAATGTGGACGAAAATTTAACACTTTTTTTCAACATTTAATTACAAGAAAACGGCTCGGTAGATTTTCACCGAAAATTAATCAGCATCATTCCCAAATGATATCTTTCGAACAGTTTTTGATTTTTCAAAATCGGTTCGGTAGGATGAGCTTAAATGTGGACGAAAATTTAACACTTTTTTTCAACAGTTAATTACAAGAAAACGGCTCGGTAGATTTTCACCGAAATTAATCAGCATCATTCCCAAATGATATCTTTCGAACAGTTTTTGATTTTTCAAAATCGGTTCGGTAGGATGAGCTTAAATGTGACGAAAATTAACACTTTTTTTCAACAGTTAATTACAAGAAAACGGCTCGGTAGTTTCACTAAAAATTAATCAGCATCATTCCCAAATGATATCTTTCGAACAGTTTTTGATTTTTCAAAATCGGTTCGGTAGAATGAGCTTAAATGTGGACGAAAATTTAACACTTTTTTCAACAGTTAATTACAAGAAAACGGCTGGTAGATTTTCACCTAAAATTAATCAGCATCATTCCCAAACTAATATCTTTCGAACAGTTTTTGATTTTTTAAAATCGGTTCGGTAGGATGAGCTTAAATGTGGACGAAAAGTTCAACACTTTTTTTCAAATTACAAAAAACGGCTTGGCAGATCGTTGACACAAAACTGACAAAACAAAGATAGTCCTCACCGAAAATACATCAAATGGCTTTTTAAATTTCTAAAATCGGTTAAGGCGTTTTTGAGAAAAAACGTCGATCAAAAGTCTAATTTTGACAAATGCCAAAAAGACCATACTGATTTTTGCAAACTTTATCGAATTTTAAAGCTGAACCAGTTGTCGTAGGGCCGTAATTGTTAGTATGATCTAGAAGACTATGGTATCTATCGTCAAAAAAAATAATCATAAAAATCGTCGAAATTTTTTTTTTTTAAAATTTTTACAAGAAAAAGGCCCGGCCGATCTCTACCAAAAACTAATCAGCACGATTCCCAACCAATATCTTTCGAACGGTTTTTGAATTTTCAAAATCGATTCATAAATGCGGGCTAAAACGTGGACGAAAGAGTTTTCACTTCTCTGCTATTTACGAAGAAACGGTTTGGCCGATCGTCGCACAAAACTGACAAACAATAGTCCTCATTGAGATACATCGAATGGCTTTAAAATTTTTGAAATCGGTCCAGCCGTTTTTGAGAAAACGGCGATTTACGGCAAAAATCTGTTGGTGCACACGCACCACACACACACACACACACACACATACTTTTTCCAAATTGGTCTCATTCGATTCAGAATGGCTTTAAACGTCGAGAAAACATAAAATTAGCGAATCGGATTTTTTGATGAAAAACATAAACTTCTCCTTCGGGAAGTTAATAATGTGATTTTTATTGTTTTTTATTATCAATTGGATCACGTGGATCCTTTAATATCAAACGAAAAAGATTTAAAACTGAATATACAATATTAAATTTATTGTTTTTCTAAATATCAGAATAAGGTATGGTCATAGTAATTATGAAATTCATTTGTAATCTAGTGAATTACAATTTAGAGTTTGAAGGCTGCTGATCAAGCATACTAACTTAATTACTTTGGGACTTCCATTGATAATAGAAAATCTTATTAATGATTATAGCTTTTCACAAAATAGTTGATATTTCGAATCCTTATGAGTGTAAAAATTATAAAATTTATACAACATTCTTCACCAGATATATTAGCAACTGCAATATTGAAGAAAAACAAAAACGGTGCTTAACAGAGCAGGACATTGATCTCGTCCATAACAGACTGTGACAAATCGTCACACCTTGTTTGTTCCAATGATTATCACGTACTATTATATTTATGGATGATAATGATAATAATGATCATAATCAGTGGGTCCATGACCGCCGTTCTGCTCCGTACGGCCATTGCCAGAGCTCTAATTAACCAAATACTTAGCGTGCTGTTAAATAAAAATTGAAAACTCACGATTTAGTAAATATATGTAAAAATTCAATAAATATATAGTGCAAAGTAATTGGGCTCCTGATGATTCCAAACGTAATTCTTAGATCAATGACCTGTTGTAATAAAACGCTGTTTTGTAGAAGACAACCGAATGGTGGGCCTATCTATATGACATTAATTTTTCTCTAATACTTGATATTTTTAATTAA
>NW_020536999.1:34915163-34937737 GCF_003426905.1 Ctenocephalides felis | reverse complement strand
AAAAGCTCACAGCTTTTGAGATCATAAGTGCAAAATCTTTTATACATTATATAAGAAGTTTAATAAATTCTGTTGTAGGAATTTATCTTGAAGAAGTGATTTGTATCAAAAGCCAATTCGTTTCATACATGTAATTGTGTCATTGAAAGTAGCCAATGACCAAGTCCGTAGTCGGCGGTTATTTGGTTTCATTTGGAGAAATACTGATAAAATTTATTGCAACAATAAAATATATAGTACAATATTTAGTTTTCTATATCACGGGCGATTTAATAAAGGCACTACAATTTACTATTACTTTTCATTTTCAGCTTACGGAATTACAAATTTTATTTCATTTTTTCAAGTGTGTCAGAATAAAAATCAGGGATCAATAAATCGCAAGTGTTATTATCACAATTGATACGATCAGATCAGAACGTCTTTGCCTTTTTGTGAGACACTAATAATATTTTCAAATGTCTGCAAACTTTATTCTGTTGTATGGCAAAGATAAGATGAAAGAAAAACAACGAATCGAAAAATAGGCTTAGCTCGTGTCTGATCGAAAAAGTCAACTAGAACAAGCAAGAGGATTTATCATGACGGAGTGCTCAGATCACTTTGCGGTAAAACACACCCGAAAACTGGAGGATTTTGAAGAAACAAAGTTGGAAATAGAAATAGAATCGAATAATGGTAAAATTCACAAATCGTATAGTATAAGACTTAAATAAATACTTTCATTATAAAGACTACAATAAAAAATTAACGCATTTATTTTCGTATTAATTTAATAGAATTTTATATGCAAGTCTTTATATTCATATATTTAATAGATATCAGAACAGAACGAGTCCTATGAGCTATTGTACTGACTTCTTAAATGCCTTCTTTTTAAAGATGGAAACCCAAATATTCTTATTTGGGTCAATTATTACAATTGGTGTAATACTGATGATTTATTTTTATTGAAGCAGAAACTCTGGAAAGAGCCATTTTCACTTGGAACCATATTGTTATCTTTATTTCTAACTAAACCAAAATCGATGCCGATCGGTCAAGCAAATTTATTGTGATTCTTGATGAAAGACAAGATGCAAGTAGTATTGTAACATATCATCATTGACGAAACGCTGTATGTAAGTTTTAAAGATATTCAATATCCCCTAAACCCTAATAGAATATTAATCCCGTCTTGGCAAATAGTGAATAATAAACAAGGCCATGCTCCAATTCCCCCTTATGAAAATGTAAATAGAAAATTGTAAATTTTCAATAACAAAACAGAAGTGCATAAAATAACACGCGAATTTAACGCTCGATACTAGGGTCCGATGACACGGCGGTCGACAAGGGATGAGTTTTAGTAACAGCTTATGTCGTAAGTCCCCGAGTCCCCGAGGGTTGAATGGAATTAATAACATCGCCCTACATATCTCTGATATTGCAATATGCCAGCGGAATAATGCATCAAAAGATTAGCTTCTAGTAAAAGCTAATGAAAAAATATTGTGTTTAGTGCAGGATTAATGGCGAACTGCGCAGAATAATCAGATTAAACTAAAGCTAATAGTGCACGTAGTGTTTGTTTTATTGAAAAACATGATGTGAAGCGCGATCGTTGGTGACTTTCTTTGTTACAATTTGGACTGATTATTATAATTAATGAATACTGATTACTATAGATAATTCAAAATATTGACCCCCGTTTTACATATACAAAATACTGATAAAATTTTTATTCTGTACAACAACATACGTTAAAGAAAAACGAATCATTTTCTAATAACTATTATAATGCTTGCAATAAGATGTGATTTTCCTTTATGTAAAGTCGAGTTTTTTTTTTAAATTTTATGTTTATATCATCGATTTAAAAATTTAAATTTATCCCTATTCATGCTGCCTTCTTATATTCAATATAAGACATTATTTTGAGAAATTTCAAAAACGTTGACGCAAAGAAACGGACAACAAAGCAAAAATTTTGTAAGATTAAAATAATTAGTTTTCTTCATTATTTCCGGATTTTTAATATGTAAGAAAACACTAAATATAACTCAAATGGTGTCAAGAAATAAATCTTGTTTATATTTCAAAATTGTTAATAGGCTTTTAGATTTAGGTAGTATCTAATTATGTCAGCTAGCATTTAAATTTTATAACGAGCAAAACCTAAATTGTGATTTTTTTAGCAACAATGTATATTTCAATGTCAATTTTTCATAACTTCATCATCAATAGATTTGCAGATTATCCTCAATACGGCTTGCTCAAGAATAAATAAATAAATTGATTATATCTGAATCTGTGTAAATATACGTTAGAAATAATGAAAAATTACGGATATAAAAAGCATTAAAAACAAATTGAATTACCGTGAAGTTATTGGAAAAGTTATTGAAAAAATCCAGATCTAATTGCGAAACTAAATCAGTCTTGAACCAAATAAAAATCATAAAAATACGTCCAGGTTTTTAGCACGGGTAACACATAAATACAAGAATATTTTGCATATATAAAAAAATTCATATCTATTATGTTATCCTTTACAACCGGAGTTTATAACTTTCTCCATTATCACTTAATATTATAAACATAAATAATCCAGCCGGGCCCGCGCAAATCCGCGAAGCGTAAAGCAGTTTTAATTGCCGGAAAGTCCGGTTGAGAATCACAGGAGACGCGTGCCGGCGTACAACTCCGAAATTAATTCAAATTAATATTCCACAGCTAAATCAATTCGGAAACCGTAAATCGCCCTTCTGTATGGAACGGAATGCGTTGTGTCTTGAACAAATGCGATTTAGCTACGATATCATAACCGAGACGGATGGATTAATGATTTTACAAGGAAATTTGAATAAATGAAGGAGTTCATTCAGAGGAATAAAGGAAATTCGATGATTACATAACCTGTCTAGGTTAATAATTAACATTACAAAGTGAAATATAAATATTACGGTTATATATAATATAGGAGAGACTGGGTACGGTTGTGCCACTTTTTTAACCAGCCATAATTTTGTTAATTTACCAGTTAGCTGGGAGAAAAGTACATTAAATGATAATTTGTCTACGTGAAAATATTAAAATACCTCAAATATAATGAATTAGTCATAAAATAAATTCAATGATTACATGACCTGTCTAGGTTAATAATTAACATTACAAAGACAAATAAATATTACAGTTATATATAATATAGGAGAGACTGGGTACAGTTATGCTATTTTTTTAACCAGACATAATTTTGTTAATTTACCAATTAGCTGGGAAAAAAGTAAATTAAATGGTAATTTTTCTACATGGAAATATTGAAATACTATCCTTAAATGCGATAAATTAGCCATAAAATAAATTCAATGAGCTATTGTCACAACCGGCCACATTCCAGGATCAGGCATAATTGAATAAAAAACAAAAGGTATAAACACCGACATGGTTTATAATAACTTTTATTATCAGAAATATGTAACAACACAACAGAATAATTTAAACAAAGCTTGTCAATATAATATAACAATATATAACAAAAAATAATTTTTAAATCAACGTTAACAAGAAATTTTGTGAAATCTCTTTTTTTATCTTGTATTGGATTTTCCTTTACTTATCTCTTTCGTATTTATTTATTTATTTATTTATTTATTAATTTTACAAGCCGTCGGTATAATATTTAATATTATAATAAGGCTTAAGTCAATATTTTATAGGTTTAATATAATTTAATTAATTATTAGCTATTTTATTACTTAATTTATTTACTATAAACCTATTTATATTTACTTAATTATAATTTTTTTTTAAATATAACTAGTTTGTTTGTTACAAGTGTTTTTAAAAATTTAATAAGTAATTTTAATAAGCTTTACAATACATACTTTTACAATATTAACAAATTTTAGGTTATTTTATGATATTTTAACAAATTTAAGTATCTTATATTATTGTAATTATTATTATTATTAATATTATCATTATCATTTTTATTGTTATTGTCAAATATTTTTACAATTTTTCTTTTTTTTTATTTTACAAATTTTTAGGTATTTTGATGCAGGAAATATTTTGTTTCACAATTTTTAAGTGTTTTTAAATATAAGTTTTTGGTTAACTAATTATTAAGTATTTTAACAATAACAGTCAAAATAAAAAAATTAAAATTTTGTTTCACAATTTTAAAGTGTTTTGAATTATAAGTTTTTAGTTAACTAATTATTAAGTATTTTAACAATAACAGTCTTATGAAAATAATAATTAAGAAAAAAAAAAAAAAAAATGTTTCTCAAATTTTTTTGTTTTTTAAATTGTAAGTGTTTAATTAACTAATTATTAAGAATTTTAACAATATAACAGTAACAGTTATATAAAACAAAAAAAAAAAAAAAAGAAAAAACAAACAAAGAAAGAAATAATAATAATAATAATAGTAATTTAGAAGTATTTAGTTTAACGAACGAATTATGTTGTCACGGGCATAGTACACATAGACATGGCTGGTAAGTGACATCAGTTGGTTTGGGCCCGTAGATTCGGAGGGATTTTTGCCATCGTCGATCCATCGATCTTGCTGCTGCCTGTAATAGAGAAATTTCTTCGAGCGGGAAAAGTCGCGTTAATGATTAGTTGAGATTTTCCGGAAAGTAATTTGAAAATCGAAATTTAAAACTCCAGAGGGCTATAAAAAGTTAAATCCTTTAACGCATTACTTAGTACTTTATAAAATTTCTTGTTATCAAGGGTACGAACACGTAACGGCAGTTTATTCATAAATTGTATACCCATACCGCAGATAGTATTAAAGGAACTGTGTAGTTTATAGGTCCTACCTTTAATTATTTTATGTCTCGTATTGTGCTTGGTATTTGACATCGAAGACAAATTAAAAGAGTCTGGATTATTTTTTATGAAATTAAGTGTGACTAGAACAAATATACTCGGTACTGTTAAAATTTTTTGTTCATTGAAGATATTACGGTATGATGTCTTGGAGGATAGTGAAAAAATTATTCGAATTGCTCTCTTTTGAAGTTTAAAAACTTTAATTAGTTCATTCGAGAAACCCCAAAATTGGATACCGTAAGCAATGTGTGAATAGAAATTTGCGTAATAAATAGAAAGTAAACTGGATATTTCAATTTTTGATTTAAGGGTTCGCAGGATAAAGCATGTACGCGTTAATTTGAAGCATAAATGGTTGGAAACGTGTTCAGACCAGTTAAGATTCTTATTGATATAAACTCCAAGAAATTTAGATACTGAAGAGGAGTCAAATGAATAGTTATTAATTGTAAATGAGGAAATATCATTCGCTACGCGCGTCGCTGTACAGAAAGAAATAATTTGGGTTTTGTCGTTGTTTAAAAGAAGATTATTTATATTGAACCATTTCGAAACGGAATCCATGACACTGTTCAATTTCGTTACGAGGTCATCGTATGTTCTAGCTTTGATGGTTAGACAAGTGTCATCAGCGAACAAAATAAAGTCACAAAGATTTGAGCAATTAGGTAGGTCGTTAATGTAAAGAAGAAAAAGGAGCGGTCCAAGAATTGATCCTTGTGGGACACCCATTTTCACGTTTAATTTCCTGGATATAACTTTACCACCGGTGCTATTGTCCAAATATACGCTTTGAGTTCTGTTTGTTAAATAAGATTTTAGTAATTTAAGCGAGCTAGAACGAAAACCATACATTTCTAACTTATCAATGAGAATATTGTGAGATATACTGTCGAACGCTTTGGAGAGATCGCAAAAGACGGCTACACAATAACTTCCATCTTCAAATGAGTTAATAACATTTTGGATGAGGCTAAAAACCGAGTGCGATGTAGAGTGTTTTTTCCGAAAACCATGTTGGTTGTGAAACAAAAAATTTATAATATAACACGTATTTCGTGTTAGTTAAGTTAGATTTTTGTTTTATATTTAAAAATTGTCTGACGTAGTTTGAAAATTCTGAGCTTTTAAGTGCAACTTCGAGTTTTAGTGAAAGTAACACCATTTTTCGTTTATTGTGGTTAAGTTTTATTCGTTTTGTTCGTTTAAGCTTTGGATCTGTAATCAAAAATTAAATTTCTGGGGCCACGGTCAAAAATAGTGCCACAATTTCCCCATGAACTATGAATATTAAATGTTCAAAACAGTTCAACTTTAAGAGGCTTTCATTTAAAAGTAATAATTCACTATTTTATATTGAAAAGTTTCATCAAAAAAAGGCTTATTTTATCAGGATTTTAAAATGGTAAAGTACTTGATAGTTTCATATTAAAAAAATCGAGTAAAAAAATAAAACCGTAAAAATAACCGAAGAAAATATAATACGGTAATACATCAAACCATACACATTATACCAAACAAAATATTTCTAAACGAAATGTATAAAATTACCTCCCACAATTCCATTTACGAAACGAAATATCGCGACAACCCACCACATATCCGAAAATGTTTCAAAAGAAAGCCAGATATATATATATATATATATATATATATACATGTGTATATAATTTATATATACACATGTGGATAGAGAGACTATACGAAAAATGTGGAGTTATACATGCGAGAGTGAATTATGTTACAGGTGGCTGAAATGCTTTTGGCAGGCAGACGCACGATATTGGAAAAATCTGAGTATGATTACTTTAGGGGAGCGCCCCTGTCGATAATAATGTCGTTTTAGTGGTATGGGGTTAAAATATGATGTATCGAACGGGAGAAAGTTATTTTATAAAGAGCATAAAGTAGATATATTCTGCCAATAAATACTGAAGGATCTTAAACGAGATAAAAATGCTCATATGGTGATACTTTGCGTTGCCAGAATAAGCTGATATTAATGTTTCGACGTTAAGTGACTATTTCTGATCACGTTATACATAATTTTTTCTCATTTATAATAAAGACAACCGAGGCAGACAAGTGTAATTTAAAAGGTTGGTTTAAATTTTGTTGAAATTATTTAGTAGAAAAGCTGTAAGGAATCTACAGAAAAATACTTTATTAAAGGTATCAGCTACATTGTTAGCAAAATGATCTCACTAATGTGTATATAATTTGAGGAATCACTATCTAAATGTTTTTATTATATTACAAATAGTCAAAAAGTCAAGACAATCTATGAATAAAATTTTATCGACGTCTAGATGATGCTTAATAAAGTCTAATAAATACTTTGCAAGTAATAAAAATTTAAACAACATTAAATTTGTTCGATGTTTCCATATGTATGTTTCACAAACAAGTTACGTATAATGATCGACAGAATGAAAAGGTCAAAATACGGGAAAATTAACTTTTGAAAATTCATGGTCGGCATGAATGAAAAACCAATAGAAAGTTTTACAAAACTCGTGACAACATGAAATATTTAAACTCACAGAAATCGCCTATATAAATTAATATAATATAAGGTAAATAATTTGCGGTGTTATATCAATAATAATTTTATATCATTTGCTTTATAATATTAATCAATAATGCCAAAATTATTCTATTTGTTCGATATTATCAATTCAACAATACTAATCATTATTTATAGAAATTTATAGAAAGTTTAACAAAACTCGTCACAACTTTGAATATTTAAACTCACAGAAATCGCCTATATGAAGTAAATAATTTTCGGCATTATATAATAATATTAATGCTTTTTTGTCATTTGCATTATAATAATAATCAATAATGCCAGAATTATTTTATATCATTTGCACGATATTATCAATTCAACAATATTAATCATTATTTATAGTAAAAAAATAAACAATAAACAATCATTATTTATAGGCGAGTAAATTGGAAAAAACTTGAAAAATACCAAGAAGGATATATTATATTGAGATAAAAAAAATTAATTCCTCTTGAGTAAATTGAAAATCACAGTTTCCACTTACTACAAAGTTAGAAAACTTTAAAGTTAGCTAACGAAAAAAATGAGATATCGAAAATCTTTACCAAATCGTAAGGCATTGGTAGAATTATATTTGCTATATAGAATTGAAGTTTAGACAAATATATATAGTAATTGTTGTTACCTTTATAAGCTAAGTAATTATTGTTATATCTATTTCAACAATAATTTGAAACAGCAGATCCAATGTGTTTTTGCATAACAATACTATAATCATAAACTTTAAATTTTAGTTGAATTTAATAATAATTATTTACAATTCAGTCAAGTTAAACAAGAAGTAGGGATAGCTAAAATTACCAGACGTTAGTTAGCTTGGATTATTAGTTATGTTTACTTCATAAGTACAGACTAGGTATTATTACAAAACATATACAATCCTATATATTGTTTATCAATATCATGAGTTCACTTTAGTACGATTTGCCACAGACCCCCTCAGCATCGGTGCCCAAACTCCGAGGGTGGGTTTTAGCTTTTAGGTTATCGGTTCGTGTTTTTGACACGCTAATTACGGCATTTCGAACGCGCATTTGAGTTATGGCGACTCTTGTATGCGTACATATACCAACGACGGCTTATCAAGTTATTGTCGGTACGAGGGAAGCCTGATGTTTATGAATGAATGAACCGAGCTACCCTCTGAATACATATAATATAAATTATTTAATAACAAGACGAAAAAGTGGTTTACCAAAAGAGAAATATGTCTGGAGGGATGTGATAAAAAGCGAAGAAATATTTTTAGATTTAATGGCATAGAGTGATGCTTCGATCGAGCGGGATCGAGCGAATTCAGATTTATGGATTTGTAATTGCTAGATGAAAGAAAATCGGCATTTACCAAGAGGAGATGCAGTAAATCATGAAAATCAAACAAAACCTTAATTAACAAGTTAACTATTGAAATAAAAAAATAATCTTCTTTCTTAATTACAAGTATTTCACTGTTACCTGTAAATTTAATAAAACCTACTATTACAGTTATAAGACAATTTATTATGAATTTTAATAAACAAAATTCCTCATTTCTTTATCATTTAATTTTTTTTTTCTAAATCGTGAACATTATATCAAAAGCAGAAATAATTATTAAAAAATTATTAAAGTAATAAACAATCTCCTTTATCAATTTATTTAATTGAGATTAATATTTATTAATTCTGTTGTAGTAATATAAGCTAATGATCAATGAGTTTTTATCAAATTGAAGTATTATTATTAGTAACAAAGAAATATTTTAATTAACAACTTAACTTAATTAACAAAAAGTATTATTCAGTGTCGGTTGTTTAAACTGGCTATAATTAAGGCAAAAGAGTATTGAAATTTATATTTTATAAATGATCTGCAACATAGAAGTTATAGAGGACTCCTGAAACTACTCAAAACATGAACATTCAAATGTTCAAAAATAAAAATAATTCTTAGGGAAAAAATAATTGAGAAAAACAAAAAAATCTCGGATTGATATCCGTATTTAGTAATAAAAGAAGTATCTATTCTCTATAAGCTTCGATATCATTTTCAATTAAATCAATAACAAGTAATTCCAAAAACACCAGAAGTTATATTTTTATCACCACTATCGTCATTATTATATTTTTTATTTTGTTAGAATTGTTGGTTATATTTATATTTTGTTAACCAATAATAAAACTCTAGATTTCTTAGTTAAATTAAATTTCTGATAACTAATAATAAAACCGCATTAAAATTAACGTTGATCTACTTACTTTAGATAAAATTTATATGAGCATAAACTATCATAGTTAAATTTAATTAGCAAGCACTTCGACACAAAGTTTTTCACCTTTGACGAACTTTGAACTTCTATTTTATAAAATAATTTGTTATATTGCACTTGTACCCATCTATGTTCGTTGACTTGTTTTAAAATGAAGTAAAAGTTGAGCTACTGATGGCTGAAGTTTAAATTACCTCATTCGTATGAAATTAATTTTGAGTCAAACTTTATAATTAAATGCAAAGTATAATAAATTGTGACGGTTTGATATCTGTGATAAAATAAAAGGAGATATATAAAATAATTAATATCTGTAAAACCATGTTAAATCAATTTAGTTAGAAATAGTAGTTCAATATACTTTTCAATTGTGTTTTATTACTTGTTCAAATTTTAATTTAATTTTTCAATAATAGATTAGAAATTTGTCCTGAGTATTTTGTTTTTGAATAAACATTAGAAATCAGTTAGAAATAATAAATTATATTCATATATCTAATTATTATATATTTCTAAATCTTTTCTAAATATATTTGTTGATGAAAATATTAGCAATATTTAATTTATTCCGGCTCCTCCGCTGATGCGTCAGCAAAATTAATGTGTCTAATACATATCCGCAAAGCGCGAATTTTTCTTTTATTTCTTTATCATTCAAATGCGATCTTCTATTATGAATCGTCAGCATTTCATCTTTTCGATAAAAGAACAAACGACAAAACAGATCCAATATTGTTTGCACGTGTTTCGACTGAGCAATGATCATCCGTCATTGACTGCGGAAATTCATTCCGGGGTTATCAGTTTCTGCTAACCCTCGATAACTGTTAAAATCACAAACGATTGCTTTTTGTTTAATATGAGATGTGTAAGGAACGAAAATGTTTGGATTTTCACCAGAAATCTCTGAAGTAGTTTTTCTATCAGTATAATAATAATACACTACCAAGGAAAGACCCTATGACAGGCGCAGTTGGAAAATGTTTGCGGATTTTGTCAAAATTTTTTGGATTATTATTTAGTTACATTATTATTAACCCTTTTGGACTAGGGACGACATCCACAAGACATGCTGTGAGTACGGATGTCGTCCATTAACGACATATTTTGTTTGCCTTTGCTTTAAGATTTGTCATTATGAGATGTACTATTAGTCTAGTCTAGATAATTAACCATAACCAAACTTTGTATTGTGCACAATGAAGCCTATAGAAAGTAAATGCTATTGCTTGAATGTTATGTCTCAGAAAAAATTGATTGATGGCTACTGCGCAAACAGTCTAGCTCTCTGTTGAAAATACGTTGCTGCTATATAAATCATTCATTAAACCAATCTGGACCTACGGAATTGAGCTCTGGGGATGTGCTTACAAATCAAATATAGCTATAATGCAGAGAACTCAGTCAAAAATTTACGTACAATACTTATTCTCCGTGGTACGTTACAAATGAAACCATTCACAGAGATCTCAACATGAAAACGGTGCAATTAACGTTCAAGAATTTAAGGAAAAATACAAACGTAAACAGGAATCACATTCAATCACATTCAAACCATCAATAAGTGACATTATCCAACCATTTGGCGTTAAAGATTGAAACGTCAATGGCCTTTGGATTTAGTCTTAGATTAGCTTCAATATATCATTATCTTTATAATTTTTAAACTAAGAAGATCTCACTGGAGCTCTTCTTAGACATCGCTCTCAAATATTGTCAAATTTAGCTTATAGGAATTCTTATGTATTTCTGATTGCTGAATAAAACAGAGTAAAAAGAAAGAAGTAAAATAATAAAGCTGTATTTGTGAAGTGTCAAATTAATTTTGCAACATGCAAGTTCTGTGACTGCCGCTCAAAGTAATAAAGAGTAATAAAAGAGAGGGTGGCAGTTTTATATGTTATAAATAGTAAAAAAACTACAAGCACCCGGAAATCTCCTGATTCCCAAACGTAACTTTTTACTTGTCATTAAAATGTGTCCCAAATCCTCTTTTTCTCTTGTCTATCGGTACATTAGCATTCAGTCCACCCAGCATTATCAAACTGGGGACCTTTTCTAATCCTTTAAGCGTCAGTTGTTTGTTGCCTTAATCTTTCCATTATCCCATCACTTTGTTCGTATTGTGATAAATACTGCATGCGTCGCGTGACTCTACGAGAAAATCTTATGGAACACCGCAAACATAAATCACTTTCCTTTTCATGGAAATTTCTAGTGGAAAGAAACGAAAGTGAGAATGTGGACTGGAAAATACAAAGTTGAGTGCTTTTATCGAAAATTGCATTATATGGGTACAGCGCTCTATTTATGGGTTGTGATCAGCACGTGCTTTTACATGGTCCATATGTTGATCAATCGACAACGGCGGATAATAATATTTGTAGGAAAATAAAACATAGGTTCTGGTTCAAAATGTGATGATATAATTTAGAAGCAATACAAGAGCAAGGATACTTCATCTTTTTTATGAGTAATGGCAAAATTATGGCCTTATTTTCATGAAATTCTAGTTTACCAAAAATATCCATACATTATTATATTTTTCTTGGTCATTCGATATACTTTCAAAAAAATTTAAGAATATATCTCATCTGAAGTATTTTGTTGAGAAAATGGTAAGTGAATTCCATTATTCAATTCTGTTGCCACTACGTTGAATATATCAGTAGAAATATATAATTTGCTAAATTCATTCTAGTAAGCATATTGTGTCTTTATATTCTATATAAAACTATCTAAACCCTTTATTTAAATGATTAGTTTTAGAAAAATACGTTTTAAATATATATTAAAAAAAATAATAACATATATTGAAGTAATTTCATATCAGAAAAATTCACTTGATTTCCAACGCAATTACAATTATTATCATTGACTATGGCTTTCTTATGAATAATTATAATGAAAATATGTAATTAAATAAATATCATTTATATTAGTTATCATTAAATTATTAATATCACTTTTTCCTATTTATTGTATGAAGTTTTAATTATTAAAACACTCTCTTTTGAACGATAAATTTATTTCATACAAATATAGCCATTCCATCAGATGCAATCAAGTTCCACAAATATTAGCCAGACCGAACTTATTCATTGCAATATAAAATAATATTTATTGGATAATAAAAACACTGTTTGAAATATCATATGTTGTACTATAACAAATTTAGATTTTATCATAAACTGAAACTATAAATTTAAGCTCATATATTTCATTCGATACTACGGGAATCTAATATAACATTTAACGACTTCGTAAACAACAGGTAATGGATATATAACATATATGGTCTATAAAAATATTCTGAACTTATACCATTTGCATGTAGTAATAATTGGAAAACTAGTATAAACAGGTCATATGTAGAATGATGCTAGTTTATGAGTAATATTTCTGATAATTACTAAAAAAGTTATAGGATAATATAACTTTAGAGAGACTGTAAAAGAACAATAACAGAGTTTTATTTGAGTCAAATAAGTATAATACTCTGAAGTTATTATTACTCTATATTGACACTGATAAAGAGAAATATTTCGAAATTTGCATATTTATAACTTAATTTAATTTTTATATGTTTTCCATGTCAAAACTATGTCACTGGAACGCCTTGGAAGATTTGCTGAATCTCTTTTCATTTTCTTGAATTCTTCCGGCTTAAATAAATAACAATACCAATGAAGTTATTATTAGGTAGAGTTATGTAGGTACTCGTATTTCATAAAATTAAAATATGCAAGAAAGTTTATACAATAATAACTTTTTTTACACATGAGTAAATAAAATAAATAAAATTCTAAAAACTTCATTATTTATTAATACGAAAAGAAACTGAATAAATTTCGAAAATGAAATCGGAGCAGAATTCAAGAAAGTTTTGTTTGTACGACAGAATCGAATTTACCGAATTATATTATTATGCGAATATACGTATATTGGGGTTTCTCATAAATATATATGAGGACGAGAACAATACGTAAGAATTATAGCGCACGTATGATATCCAGATACTTGTGTCCAAACTACGATATACTTGTCATAAAGGAGATTTAATATAAATGTAAATATAACCCAAAGCCTTACATAGAACCGTATTTTTGTAAGGAAAATATCAGGAAATCACACAGTAGGCATTATTTATTCGAGTTATTGTATTTCATGGGATATCTAGCCGCATTCTTTCAATACAAGAAAATTGTTACTAATATCATGGATAATTTAGAACAGGAACGTATAATGCTATTTTAATATATGAAATGTGTGTGTGTACATGGTAGTACGTATTATATATAAATTTACTCCATAAACATTATTAAAACACAAATTCCTCACATCGAATAAAACTCTAATAACTACTTGAAGACGTAAAGAATTTTCAATTAACGTTTGTTTTATAATATACAAAATGACGATAAATGAACAAAGAAATTTAATATACGGTATATGTACAAGTTGGTAATGGAATTAAAAATAAACTGCAGACAAAAACTTTTACAACGCAGAGAAAGACATTGTGTACAAGCATCTGGCATTTGATCGGTATGTCGTATATTATAAAATGTAATTCGTTTATAAAGACTTAAAATAAAAAATAATGAAAGTAGAAAATAGTTTAATCATAGTGAATTGAATAAAAAGTAATATCTTGATAATAATGCTGTAATGTAATAGAAAAATATTTAACGGCATGCGGTAACTGAGAAACTAAGTTGTATAACGCTTACCTGAAGCGCTTAAATTTCAAACTGAATTCCTAAAGTATAAATATTTTGTGAATATTATAAAAATGGTAAAGTATTTTCATAAAGTTTTAGTTTTATGCATCAAGTTTTAGAGCAAAACTGCCAATTTACTAAGGCAAGATGCATTCTAAACATTAATATGAAGTATGAAAAACATTTTAAAAGCAAGTCGATATATAGAAAATGTGTATGAAAGCAAAAATGGGTAAAATGCTCAGCAAAAAATAAATTCACCGTAATTTGCATATGGAATCTAGCATTCATTAGTTGACAGTTACCAACAGTAGAATTGCTTCATGATAATAAAAATGCTTTTATCATTAATTTGTAGCAAATCGAAAATATTATCGATAATTAAAACAAAATATCCATGAGTATAATTACAATTCCGATGGATAATCGAGCTGAAATAAATGCCGTTTTATTTGTAAAGCATTAAAGTCAAATAAATAAATATTACAAATCAAACGTAATTTGATAGAGCAATTTATTTTTTATATTTAAAAAATAAAACTATTTTAATTATATAACATAACGCGAATATAGCTAGGCTCAATTAACAAAATAATGTTACGTCAAACGATTTTATAGTATCATTAGTTGTTGTAATAGCGTGAATGTATTTTAGGTGGGATTTTTCCAATCTTTTTTGCATTAGCGCCGGGTTTCGCAAGTTTTGGCGAGGCAGGTGTCGTACATCCCTGTTATTATAGGCTGCTAACTACTGATTTTATATTAAAACTCAACATCATAAACTAAGGATGCTGGGAAAGTGCTGGAAGTACAGATATGGAGAAGAAATCAGCTATTGTTAGAAGAAAATTCAACTTTACTATTAAAAATTTTATGAAACCTAATAATGCATTTCAACCCTAAATACTTCATAGGATAAAAATGACGAATCATTTTCGAAAATAGATTCAATAATAATTTTGAAAAAATAATTTTACATATTTATTTATAGCTTAGCCAGTTAACTATGATTGACGAACTTACTTGACATGGAGAAGTCGCAGAGTTTCGTACATTGGCGATTTTTGAAAAGAAAAAAAAAACAAAACGTGTTCTCAAAATTCAAAATATTTAGTTAATTGTAATTATTAATATTAAATATTAATAAATCTGTAAATCCTAAAGATCAGTTTAAAAAAAATAGTACAAACATAGACGAAATATTGCAGTTGCTAGTATTAATTGTAACAACTGCATTATTGAAAAGTGTTATACACTTTTTATATTTTTATTGAACATTTAAAAAATATATTTTATCTCTTTATATAAAATATATTTAATCTCTATTGACCAAAATGAATTAGTACAGAAACAATTTAACCCATATATATTTACAATTTAATTCTAAATAATAAAAGCCAAAAATTTAAAACCAGCAATCCTAATGTTTTAATTTTTCACCCTTTTCCCAGTTTTGAATTGACTTTATTATATTTATAGCATAATTATATTTAAAATAAAATACATTTTCCACTTTTCCAAATATGATGAAAATGTTTGAAAATAAATAAATTACACATAAAAACGAAATTGCCTACGTAAATAATACAATAGCAATGCAAATTTTAAAATGATATGCGAATTTTAGGTCAATTTATACATTAGATTATTTGCATATGTTTTACATTTATATTTTGATAAACATTATTCGAAATGTAATTTTGCAAATCATAGGTTGAGAATGAAATTTGTTAATGAAAAATGGATTTCATATGATTTTTTTTCGATGAAATGAAATATTGTAAATTAAAAATTTAAAATGTATGATAAAACTCACTCAAAATGTTGTATGACATAAAGTAGTTATTAAAATTATTGTTGATATTAAGACAATAAAATCAATAATTATCTTGCATCATAATTTTATTACTTGAGCAAATTATTTTGAGAATTCAAAATGATTATAATGGTTATTGACCTTATAATTAATCATGTCAGATACGCGAAAATTATGAAAAACTAGTCTAAATTTTACAAACTGATTTATAGATAAATTAAATTACGTATAAATTATTAAAATCATTTCTAATTAATATTTTTTCTGTCACAAAAAACATAATTCCGATTCTGTGACTCTTATAAATATTCACCGGTGTCAGAGGGTAATATAACTGTAGAAAGCTGACTAGGGAATACTTTTGGGACAAGAAGAAGGAAAGAAATAACCATCATAAAAAGTAATAGTGCACACTAGACCCCAAAACATAAGCTCACACATATTATCTACACAGTAAGGATAATCAAACCCAGTGACAGAATCTAAATTTCAAATAAGAATTATTCTAATATTTATTGTGAGATTGGTGCAGACGTGAAGAGGCTTAGAATATAAATATCAATTTATCAATAATTGGATGGAAAACTATATTTTGCAAGTAGGAAGCAAATGCAGTGCTTTTTTTGTTCTATGAAATGCTGTTATTAAACTTTTTGTCAACGACGATTATTGTTGAGATATATTAAAATCAGAATTTATTGGATACTGATGATGTATCGTAATTTATTGCAGAAAAAGGATATTTTTGGATAAATAAGAGGAATGGATATTGTTGTTACTACGCTAAATACTTGTAATAGATATAAATTCACTGAAAAATAAATTGAATACTAATAAATAATATAGTTAGTTTCATAACAAATTATTGAAAAAATAAGTATAAATAAATTGAAGCCGAAATTCCAAGAATTTTGTTGTATGAGATTGTGCGTTGTAATAGAGATGTTAATTGAGATAATAATTGAAGACATATTTATTAAATTTCAATAGATGAATTATAAATAATGCTACGAATTTTATAATACACAGATAGTAATCAAAAGTTATAAAAATATTCATTTTTAAGTTTTTTAATGAATTATTTATAATGTAAAGTCAAGTTATATTCATTTATCACGCATTTTTTAATTTTTGTAAAGACTACGTTTAGGAATATTAATTGCATCAATCTGAGTATTAATATAATTTTATTGCATTTATATTAAACATAGCTATATATACTATAATATATATACTATATCAAAACTAATATAACAGTTTTAACATTCGGGATATAAAATAATTATGTCAAATTGATAAACAAAATGGAATAAGAAATGACCTATATATTATTGTGTATACAGATTAATTCAAAAATGATAATAAATGAAAGTAAAATAAAAATTATACCGACATTGCAAAAAATAAAAATTTAAATTAAATTAACTTTTATATTATGATCATTTATCTAAAAATAATAGAAATTGATCCAATGTATAATATTATATATACTAGTGGTACGTGGTACCATCATACGTGGCTGTATTATACATATAAATAAAAATCTAAACAAAAATGCGATTTACCTACATCTAGTGGAAAATAAAGCACATATATTTTGTGATTGATTATTCAGCTGTATAAGATGCATCATCGAGTGAAAAATCCCATTCAGCATCCCAATATCTAATATAAGCTTATAAGAATATCAGCAGTAATTATACTGTAGGAACCTAACAGCATACATCACAGCACATAAATGTCTAAAAAATCTAAACAAAAATGCGATTTACCTACATCTAGTGGAAAATAACGCACATATATTTTGCGATTGATTATTCAGCTGTATAAGATTCATCATCGAGTGAAAAATCCCATTCAGCATCCCAATATCTGATATAAGCTTATAACAATATCAGCAGTAACCAAACAACATACATCACAGCACATAACACATATCAAACAACCAACTATTGAATAATATTCAGAAAAGTTCCAAGTTATTGCCTAAATATAAAAATAAGCTTATTTACTATTTTTTCTTAATATTTCCATCTGTAAGCAAAATATGTAATTCCATATACAAGTACGTAAGTAAAGTAAGGCTATACATAATATGAGTATCATACTATACTCAGTATGATATCAAATCAAATATTGGAAACTATCTCACAGTAATCTATCGCTTGCTGGCTTCAAACTCAGTTATAAACACTAGATTGATACAAAGTAATCAAAATATTAATTAACTTAGCCCCAGGCTATGAATGTATAGCGATGTCTCTGACATTTCCACTGATGATTGTCAAGCGTATCGCAACTCTGCCAGATCAGAAGCGTCGATGTGAACGCGTGCGTCATCTACGCGAAATTATACGACTAACAGGAAATGAGAACGGACACGGTGTACGGCGTAGCGTTTTAAAGCCCTTTGTGAACTCGAAAATTCGAGAATTATTCGCTGATTGAACAAATTTTAATGCCACATATAAGTGTTTTCTCGTATGCATTATAATTCACCCGCAGCTTTCATCACTGTTGCCGCATTATAACATTTTAAACTAGTATCTACTTAACGAACTTCAGATCAGTTCATAATTTAAATGGAAAAGCGCAAGGCAAAAAGGCCTAATTTGACTTTTATCAAATATATTGCGAAAACCAAACTAACAACATGAACCATATCATACAAATAACTATCAAATTATAAAAGTTCAGTAAAATCCCCAGCTAGTTCATCACTGACCAACTATGTTTTTTTGCCATTTTTCAATAACTTATCACCTAGTTCATTCTACCCCATAGGCGAGTTAAAGATCCATATTTTGTTTTTAATTTCAAAGAGGTTTTATGGAATAATAGCTACATCATCATTAGGTTGAACAACAAAATCATAAATCATAATCTATAATAAACAAAAATTTGTCAACTCTTATTACAATCAAAAATCTAAGTTTTTTTGGCATTTCTGTTTAATTTATCATATTTTGTGTACCGCTACGTAGTTATGGAATTTATTAAAACTCTCTATTATAACTCAGGTCGTTGGGTTATAATTTAACACTCGTAGCTGTGGACTGTATTAAACACTGATTTGTTTTGTATTTGTTGCAGTTCTAATTACAATCACTGATTTGTTACTAAGTTAAAATGAAAGAAGATATAATTATTGATTATTTATTATACATGTTGTTGCGCGGACTTTACTTTTTGAAGTGAACAATTAGTCCCATTAAACCAGGGGTAGTAACCATTCCGTGTAAAAGCTCAATACCATGAAGATTGTCACCTTCTTGGCCAATATAATAAAACGAAAATACGTCCGAACATAATTAGACCCATTGTATATTGTAATACAATTATTACAAATAAAGTAAATACGATATATATAATTTAATAAAAAAATATAAGAAATTATAAAGATCGCACTGAACATAACCTTCATTTGAAACTTTGCTCTATTTATAAGCAGAGTTGAAATAACTATTAATTTATCTTTTGTAGGATTGCTTTTTTAAACTTATTTTACATTTTCATTCATTAATATCCTGAGATAATAATAGTGGACCATTTTATCCACCGACTTTTAAACCCCATTCTACCCTAATATTTGGCTATGTACTAGTTTATAGAGCCAAATAAATTCTCATACCATTATAGTCAGTAAAAAAAGTAATAGTAATTAGATTCGCAAAGTTGGCAAAATTATCATCCCAACAAGTCCGCTAGAAGCTCAATACAGAATATGCGAATGTTTGATTTCTGTCAACGTGCAACACAAAATCATCTTGTTTGACATATTCGATATGCAGTTAGTTCAGCAAATGCTTTTTGACAGAGACGACCGGACATAGAACGTAGTAAACATTCAGAATTTTCAAAAATACATTTGTAATATAAAGTGAACATACGTACTTTATCTTGAATTTCATAATTTTAAATATGAAATATGATGTGTTGTAGTAAGTTAGTTTAAACATTTTTTAAATAGTAAATTTTTGCAATTGAATTACTTTTCAAATTCAATTAATTTGACTTAAAAATTCATTAGAATGAGAAAGTGAACAAGAAAGTACACGATGTCTCCACCGTAGTACATTGATTGGCGCAGGCGACTAAAATAATTAGCAATAAATATTAATAGTCGTTAAACTTATATAGTACATATTATTTTACCGTGTTTTTAGACGCATTAAAAATCTGTCTCAGATATATTTTATGTTTGATATTTTATAGAGGTACTAAGTTAGATCACACGGTTCGGAAAATAACGCTACACACATATCAGCCGCTGATATACGTTTTCGCGATGCTTAAAAATTTATAGCCAAATAACAAAAGATTTTTGTTAGAGTTCATACGATACTTCATAAATTCACGATTGGAAGAAGCAAAAAGCGTTACGAGGAAAAGTGCGATTTATACCAAAGATTTGTTATTGCTTTTATACGCACGCGAACGAACAATAAAAATTATATTTTCAACTGCTCGATAAAATTAATTTTCCAAGATTCGAAGCTCTGCTTACGTATTGCGAAGTAATCGATAACACTTTGTAATACGATTGTAACACGGATTCATAATGCAATTGTCTTGTTAATGGAGACCTTCTTGCACTGCAGACGCTCGTTAAAACTCAAACAAATTTATATTCATAGAACTCAGTTTTCTATGGGAGTAAATAACATTATTTAAATATTAATTATAGAAAGAAATAGTTTTAACTTACTGCTACGCTTTTGAAACAAAGACTTTATCACTGAAGTCAACTGCTGTATAACAGCAAATGCGAAAGATCGTGTGGAAGCTTACCTAAAAAGGAAATATAAATAATAATATATATTATAAATACAAATATTATAATTTATATTTTAATGTTCAAACATATGCAATAAATTATATCTTATTTATTTAAATGTCCATTTAAGATGATTTGTGTATTTAAACACTTCTTCATATTCATAGAACGTGCACAGCAAGCGGCGCCCACTTCATCAAAACAGCAAAGACAATTTAAAATTATCACCGCTTAGTTTATGAATATGCAATACAACCGCAAACAATTGTTTCGCCAGTTTTACTAATGTAGAGATATATCACACTGTATGAGTCAGGGGTTTAGAACCTTTCTGAAGTTAAAAGGATTAGGCTTTCAAAACATTTTAGATAATAAAATATAATTCATATTTTCACCTAGTTATCTATTAAAGTTTTAAATATGGGCGGTAAATGTCAAATTCGTTTATTATTTATTCGTGGAAAAGCTATATCTGAAGGCACAGTCATAATGGTACAATTCCCATTATTAATCAATCAATCAATGTCAATATTACTAAAATAGCAGTGCTTCAAACTTGTGAAAACTGATTAAATTGTTGCAAAAAATTGTTTCTTTGGCTTTTTTCATGATCTATAAAGCTTTTTCAAAATTTTTCAAGTTCTATGAGTAATTTTATTTATATTATCAACGCCAAAGAATTCTGGTAACGTAATTCAGAGCTTTTCAAAGCACTGGCATAGATCCTACGTACGTACGGACATCGTGTCGGGCTATTTACAATTCGTTGCATTGGATTTACATATTTTGCATTTACATATTAATACGATTCCATTTTCTAGAACACGGTTTCTTTCTTTCGTGAATGTTGATTCATCATCGTCGAGTCCCTCTTCATGCCAGAAATTAAATTAAAAAAATATTGCTGATTGTTTTCATTCTTGTTTCGAACGACGTTTTATGAATTTAAAAACGAAGTTTTGTACTGGCTGGAGTCATATATGCGAGAGAAACTTGCAAAATTAAATAAACAAAACAAAAAAAGAGTGCGTGTAAGGATCACACGCGATTGAAGTTGCATTTGTACGGAATTACACCCTAGTCGCGCCTAAAAAAGTTTCACTTCAAAATTGAACAAACGACCAACGAACAAAAAATTGAAAATCGTAGGTGCGTTTTTGTAAAAATAATCAAAATTTTGTCATATTTATCCAATATATTTCTGACAGCATAGTTTATTGAATCTGAACATATTTACGATTATTTATATTTGTTCATAGAATAATAAATAATGTGTTCACTGAGAAAGAAATAAACAGTAAATTATAAAGCATTGTATTTCATATTTAATAGCAAAATAATTTTAATCGTCCTTAATACCAGTAAATAGTATTTGTTATTGGAAGCCTCTATTTATCTCTTTACAGCAAAATCAATTTACCTATGATAATACATCATAGCAGATTATTCAAAACCAATACAATCGATTTAAATAATAAAATAATGGCAATTTCCGTTTCATATCGGGGTATAAAACAGATAAGCCTTTTTGGCATATTCATTATTTCTCAGCATCCGAAAATTAATCAATATTAATTATAATTGCGAAATATGCGATGTGTGTAATGGTA
>NW_020536999.1:34899659-34914163 GCF_003426905.1 Ctenocephalides felis | reverse complement strand
TGTGTTACATAATTCTGACAATATAAGTCATTATAAACCATATTGGTGTTTGATCTTTTGTTTTTTATTCAATTATACCTGTCACAACCGTCCTGGGATTGCGGCCGGTTGTGACACTCATCCTTCCTTGTATAATTTGATTTTATGACTAATCCATCGTATTTAATACAAAGTATTTTAGTATTTCATTTAATTTACTTTTCTTCTAGATAACTGGTACGTTAACAAAATTATGGATGGTCAAAAAAGTGGCACAACCTCACCTAGTCTCTCCTATATAACTGCAATATTTATTTGTCTTTGTGATGTTAATTATTAATCTAAACAGGTTATGTAATTATCGAATTTCCTTTATTCCTCTGAATGAACTCCTTCATTTATTCAAATTTCCATGTAAAATTAATCCATCCGTCTCGGTTATGATATCGTAGCTAAATCGCATTTGTTCAAGACACAACGCATTCCGTTCCATACAGAAGGGCGATTTACGGTTTCCGAATTGATTTAGCTGTGGAATATTAATTTGAATTAATTTCGGAGTTGTACGCCGGCACGCGTCTCCTGTGATTCTCAACCGGACTTTCCGGCAATTAAAACTGCTTTACGCTTCGCGGATTTGCGCGGCCCGGCTGGATTATTTATGTTTATAATATTAAGTGATAATGGAGAAAGTTATAAACTCCGTGTTGTAAAGGATAACATAATAGATATGAATTATTTATATATGCAAAATATTCTTGTATCCGTGTGTTACCCATGCTAAAAACCTGGACGTATTTTTACGATTTTTATTTCGTTCAAGACTGATTTAGTTTTGCAATTGGATCTGGATTTTTTTAATACTTTTTGCAATAACCCTATGGTAATTCAATTTGTTTTGAAGGCTTTTTATATCCGTATTTTTTCGTTGTTTCTAAGGTATATTTACAACAATTCACATATAATCGATTTATTTATTTGTTTTTTAGCAAGCCATATTAAGGATATCTGTAAATCTATTGATGATGAAGATTCGAAAAATTGACATTGAAATATACATTGTTGCTAAAAAATTTTACAACTTAGGTTCTGTTAGTTATAAAATTTAAATGCTAGCTGGCATAATTAGATAATAACTAATCTAAAAGTATTTATTTCTTCTTTCGACTCACAGTTTTGAATTAAAAAAAAAGATTTACCTCTTGACACCATTTAAGTTATTTTTAGTGTTTTGTTATATTCCGAATTTTTCTCAAAAATTCGGAAATGAAGAAAACTAATAATTTTATTCCTACTAAAATTAGGCTTTGTTGTACGTTTGTTCATGACAACATTTGTGAAATCTCTCAAAATAAAGTCTTATATTGAATATTTTTATTTATATGTGTTATAATGTTAATAACTAGAAGGCAGCATAAATAATGACAAATTTAGGTTTTAAATCGATGATATAAACATACATTTTTTAGAAAAAGTCTACTCCACATAAAGGAGAATCACATCTTATTGCAAGCATTATAATATTTATTAGAAAATGATTCGTTTTTCTTTAACGTATGTTGTTGTACAGAATAAAAATTTCACCAATATTTGGAATATTCAAAAAGGGGTGGCATTATTTTGAATTTTCTGTAGTAATCAGTATTCATTAATTGTAGTAATCAGTCCAAAAACTAACAAAGAAAGTCACCAACGATTAACATCATGTTTTCAATAAAGCAAACACTACGTGCACTATTAGCTTTAGTTTAATCTGATTATTCTGCGCAGTTCGCCATTAATCCTGCACTAAACACAATATTTTTCATTAGCTTTTACTAGAAGCTAATCTTTTGACGCTATTCCGCTGGCATATTGCAATATCAGAGATATGTAGGGCGATGTTATTAATTCCATTAAACCCTCGGGGGACTCGGGGACTTACGACATAAGCTGGTACTAAAACTAACCCCTTGTCGACCGCCGTGTCATCGGACCCTAGTATCGAGCGTTAAATTCGCGTGTTATTTTATGCACTTCTGTTTTGTTATTGAAAATTTACAATTTTCTATTTACATTTTCATAAGGGGGAATTTGAGCATGGCCTTGTTTATTATTCACTATTTGCCAAGACGGGAATAATATTCTATTAGGGTTTAGGGGATATTGAATATTTTTTAAACTTACATACAGCGTTTCGTCAATGATGATTTATAATAATAATAGTTGCATCTTGTCTTTCACTAAGAATCGCAATGAATTTGCTTGGCCGATCGGCATCGGTTTTGGTTTAGTTAGAAATAAAGATAACAATATGGTTCCAAGTGAAAATGGCTCTTTCCAGCGTTTCTGCTTCAATAAAAAAAAAACATCAGTATTACACCAATTGTAAGAATAAATAAGACCATTTGAATTTCCATCTATATAAAGAAGGCATTTAAGAAGTCAGTACAACAGTTCATAGGATTCGTTTGTTCTGATAGCTATTAAATACATGAATATAAAGACTTGCATATAAAATTCTATTAAATTAATACGAAAATAAATGCGTTAATTTTTTATTGTAGTCTTTAAAATGAAAGTATTTTATTAATCTCTTATGCTATACGATTTGTGAATTTTACCATTATTTGATTCTATTTCTATCTCCAACTTTGTTTCTTCAAATTCCTCTGGTTTTCGGGTGTGTTTTACCGCAAAGTGATCTGAGCACTCCGTCATGATAAATCCTCTTGCTTGTTCTAGTTGACTTTTTCGATCAGACACGAGCTAAGCCTATTTTTCGATTCGTTGTTTTTCTTTCATCTTATCTTTGCCATACAACAGAATAAGGTTTGCAGACATTTGAAAATATTATTAGTGTCTCACAGAAAGGCAAAGACGTTCTGATCTGATCGTATCAATTGTGATAATAACACTTGCGATTTATTGATTCCTGATTTTTATTCTGACACACTTGAAAAAATGATATAAAATTTGTAATTGCGTAACATGAAATTAAAAAGTATTGTAGTGCCTATACCAAATCTCTTGTGATATAGAAAAATAAATATCGTACTAAAGCTATATATTTTATTGTTGCAATAAAATTTTGCAGAATAAGACCCTTTATCCGTATTTCTCCAAATGAAACCAAATAACCGCCGACTACGGACTTGGTCATTGGCTACTTTCAATGACACAATTACATATATGAAACGAATTGGCTTTGGATACAAATCACTTCTTCAAGATAAATTCCTACAACAGAATTTATTAAACTTCTTATATATTATATAAAAGATTTTGCACTTATGATCTCAAAAGCTGTGAGCTTTTCTTTGCATTCGTGAATAAGGCTTTTGACTCGAATCTGAACGAAATAGGAAAATTCTATTTGATTCTTAAGAAAGAATGTTTTATTGCCTCCACAGAAATTGTTGTGAAATATAGCATATCATATATTGTAATGTTAAAACTGATCAAAAAAGTATTCGATATGATTTTGATGAAAAATATAAAAGCATTGAAATAATATAAAATAAATTCACTACAGAAAATATAATTTTCATGAATTTTTTGTAATTCTTCAAAACAGTCACGCAAATCACATTGAATAGTAGGTGCTGATTTCTTTACAGTGTAACAATCCACTGAGAGAATTGCCCTGTGAAAGCATTCGAATGTATTGAAAAATATTTTGTTCATATTTAAGATGTTCCATTTTTATGTATATTTCGATTAAAAAAATTATACAATATGCTTAAAATCTCGCTTTATAATTATACATTCGATTCCATCGAATTGATTTATATTCATATAGATTATATAAGGGTCTGAAATTGATTATATAATAAATTACATAGACGAAGTTAAATCAATACAATTGCATATAATCCATTAAAACAGTTTCATTGGTTAGATAATAGTAATCATGTATGCTCTGAATCAATCAATCAATCTGTATCGGTGCGCAAATGATTTAAGTACAATCAGTCACTATAGTTTGGACCTTCTGCGATTTAGGTGTAAATCGTGTTTATTGCCAAATAAAACATATATGTTGGTAGTATTTTAGAAATGCATTCCTGAGATATTGATAGCTTTTATGAAAATTGATGCAACTTTAATAAATGTGTTCAATTGATATAAATACTTTTTCTCTTAACCCTATCCAAATTTCTTTGATTAGCCTTAATTGTAACGATCATATATAGTTGACATAGTTGATTATGTTGATAATAATGTCTTCAGAATAAAGAAATGTGAAATTTATTTTGTTAACTAAATCTCTGTTCTTAAATGGTTTCGCATTGTATTATTGTATTACTATATTTTTTTGTAATCAAACAAATATTTAAGGGTGAACTTGAAATAACATAACATATATTGCGTTAGAATATTATTAAAACATGTTACTCGTTTTTGAACAGCAATCAAGAAGTTTATAGTCTCATGTGCTATTACTATAATGTTTTTTTCTCACGTGGCTTTCATTAGAAGAAAACCGATTGGAGGTCCTAACTATAATTGATTTTTCTTTCATTAGAATTTTTCTAAAAGTAATGATATTTTTATAAATTTTACAACTTAATAAAACATTATTCGGAAGGGTTATTTTACTTAAAAACATATTTGAACATATAGATATACTAGTAATTGATATCAAGTTGTCCGTAACATCAGGGTTTGAACCTGGACTTCTTCGTGATTGCGGAGCCAGACATTTATTTCTTTTCAATAGGCGTGTTTACTTAATTTTGAATTTTGATAAAGTAACATTTTCTATTAATATAACCTCCATTAATGAGATGAGTGCGTACCGTGTAATATGGGAACCGTGCTATAAAAAACTTGTATTTAACTGCAATCCAAGGCGATAGTAGTTTCTATAGAAATTTTCTACCGCGTTGTTTGGAAACCGTGCTTAGAGAAACCTAGAATTAGTACAAATCTCAGCATTTTTATTTGTGTTGTATGGAGACCAAGACTGAATATCATCATAAGTTACCAATTTTTGTACAAGTTTTTGACAACGTGTATAATCGAAGCTCGCCTCAAAGGCACTGAGATCGAATCCCGATTAAGTACTTTATACAAATATAAGATTGATAGTAAGAAATTATCGGAGATACTTTCGTCTACGCGTTGTATGGAAACTGTGTTCCCAGAATACTATTTTATGATAAAATGATACTTGAAAAAAAAATTCCCGTATAGGGTGACAATGTCAAATCTAAACCATAAGAATAGTTTATATTTGAATTGAAATTAATGGTGATGGTTTCTGACAACATTTAATATCATCTGCTTTGTTGTTTCTAATCTCCATTTACAATAATTTGGCATCCTCTTTGTTAATTTACCGCTTCACTTATGCGACCAATTGAACGAACAGACGGACGATCTGTTCAGATGACTCTCGCCATGCAACGCACGTACGCCAGCGTCCGTTCCGAAATCCCGCCGCTTTGCGTCAGGACAAATCCCACCTATGCAAATACCGGAACAAGACCGTGAAGTGCTGGCCGCGGCCGGTCAGATGATTCGTACGCGCAGGATAAACAGATTACTGGCGAACAAAAACTCAACACACACCGCGAATCCCGGCTATAACGACGGCTGGGGAGTAGTTTGTTATTTGCTGCTTCGTTATTAGAGAGGATCCTCAAATATTATGTTACGTGTATACACATACGATACGATAACAAGAAAAGAATAACTGCTGGTATACTGTAGGGCACTCTTATATAATTAAAAATTTGTCGCAAAAAATAGTACCATGCAGATCTTATGAAATCCTGAGAAATTTAAATGATATTGATAAACTTAAACTTAAACGCTATTATTAGTAACATACTACTTTATTAATATATTTGTTACCATTTTATATTATTGATGAAATGTAGCATATGTACACAAGCGATATAGTAGGAGGTTGCAGATAACTCGCAGAATACTGTTATTGGCTGATTCTGCCGCACAATATACCAATGTTATGGCAAGGCCATGTTACTCTCCAACTTCCATACGTTATGCTAATGAATCATACTGACTACTGTCAAAATGTCATGTATTGTAATGTAAACTGCAACGTCACTTGTATGTTATGAAGCTCAGACAGACAGACCCTGTAATCTAAGATTGTTTTTTGACATTTGTGCGGTTTCTAGATTAGATTTGACAACCTGAGAAAAACGCCTGACTGCACAGCAAACACATGGCTTTTGACAATATATAGTATGGAAAGTTTTTCATAACATATCCTGCCATAACATTGGTCTGTTGAGCGGCAGAATCGGTATATTTGTGTCTCATCCACAATTTACAATTGTGCACAGAGAAATTAGAATTCAGGAGATCTTGGAATTTATGAACTAAGAGTTGCATTTTCTGATTTGGTTTAAATCTGTCTCGCTTGTAGACAAGTGGTCAGAACAACGATTGGACCTGAATCAGAGATACCTGGTTTGATCCCGCTTCGAGCAACCTGATGACAAAGTGTATCGATTTTTACTTGGAATTATAGATAGCGATATTTTTCCAAGTGAAAATAGCCCTTACTCGGCATTGCTGCACCAGTGAAAAATTATAGCTATTACAATAATTGCAATAATTAAAATCATCACATAGAGATGGAATAACTCTTTGGATCGCCATTTACAAAAAAAACGTAGTTTGCATGTAACTCAGCTGTTAGAACCCTTATATTTCGAGCACTGTTCAAAAAAAAGGTGTTCATGAACTTGTTAACCTTTCATATTTTTGATATACACTTTCTCTATTTACAATATCATTACAGCATATATTAATTTTTATTGAAGGATTAAGAATTCTGTTGGAGCCATTTTTTTCGATCAGATTAAAATTCATAAATCTGATCACTCCCAAAACACCGTACTGCAACCTCCAGGAACTTAAGTGGCTTTAACACTCGTGAGCTGAGATACTCGTTTGCAGAACGTCAGTTTCTAGTCAGTTTATAACAAAGTCTGAGTTGAATTTTCAGTCCGTCTCTCATTTTCCTCTCGTTTAATGCTCTCTCTCCGTGATTTAGAACAATGAGATTCGTTCAGTAAGTGGTTTTGTAGAGATTTTGCATTAGAGCATGGCATATGCTTCGCCAAATTCGAATGTGAATTGCGAGAGACTGCTTGCGGTACCATTTGATTCATTGTCCGTACGTGCGATGCATGAGACGTTCATGATGAATCTATTGCATCATTAGAATGAGTTAGATTTTATATTCTTTGAAATATCGATGGAAAATGTAGATCCAAAAAGGTTTTATTGCATGTCATATATTTCACGAATAGTATGGAATCGACTTGCTTCTTCAGAATTCTAAATCATCTACACACTTTTATGAATTAGCACCCCAAATTGACATCTAAACACATCATTTTAGAATATAGTTTATTTTAGTACAAAACTGTGTTAAAGGAAAATATATTATATTAAGTTGCTCATTAAACTTCTCAATTCAGCGTAAATTTACCAGAACCTAAATTTCATCTCCTTTATAATCAGATTTATTAATGTATGCTACCATGTAAGTGAAATTTATTTGCTAGAAACTGTACAAACTTACTAAATAAGTGAGCTCACATTACAATATTTTACTTTTCATTATTTTAAAATACTACTATACACATTCACAAATACATCCATATATAAATATATATAACGAAGGGTTTACTTTATTAAAAATGAAATAGCTCCCACAAGTAATATAACGTATTACCTTGGGACCAATTTTATCCAAAATTGACATTATGAGTCCTCTTTATGTATCAAATCAATTATTAACTTTAACCGTCATACGTTCGAAAGCCTGTTAAATATAAGTGCCAATAAAACAATATTTATTATCAAACTTTGGTAATATTTTGTTCACGAAAGAAAACCTATTGAAAGTAATAACTTACAAGTATACTTTTCGCTGACGATGTGTAAGGGGAGCGCGTTCGCTTCCATCAGTTATTTTTACATAAAATGTTCAAAATTAATATTTAAATCGTTATGGTGAATATATAATTACGCAATTTGTGAAATGGCAATTATTGAATAATTATCGATGATTAGCTATTCTGCATTAATCTGATTGCTTTATAGCTTATTAATAATGCTAATGACAGTGAGGTGTTTAGAGGAGTGAAATTATGTCTCTTGTTTGAAACTGGTTGGTATATTATTATGATTTTGAATGACAATTTAAAATACATATTCATTTTAAAAGACATATGTATACATATAAAATAGCTAGAAGAATCTTCACAAGTTCACTTTCAGAAAGTCTCCATGTCTTTCTTCAGCAGTGCTTAAACTTCTACGAATATTATCTACAAAACCTTTACGACTAAAGCAATTGTACGATAAGATTGCTTTACAAATATATTCATCTGTTTTATTGCCGTCTCACGGCTTCATCTCATCAGATATGTATTCGAATCTCATATTTTTATCACATTTTATGTTTTCCCGTTGGAGCAGACACAACATCATTCAATCGCTCGCTATTTTGAAACGTTTGTTCAACAAGGCGCATGAAAATTCTTTATTTTCATATGACTGTAAGGCTTCAGATAAAAATATACCAGTCCAAAAAGCACAATATGGAAATGTAATTTCAGATATCACTAGATGACGATCTCTGCGACTGGTAACGAAGCGGCAAAGTACTTCACCTAATATATTTCGTGCGGTGATTTCGCACAAAATGTAACACATTCTATTGCCATGGCAAAAGCGTGCCGAAATTTATCAGACTGCACAGTATAACATTTTGTTGATGTGAATTTATATAGTATAAAATACACCTAAGTCTGTTTTTACACGGAGATTGGTTCCAGAAGAATCCGTGTAAAAAAAAAAACGTGTAAAAAAAGACATTGATCTTATACAAAAATGGGTGATTTGTTCCTAATCTCTAAAACCTATTAAAATTGGTGAAAAACAAGAATTTTTAAGAACAAGAATTAAATTAGTGCTATTTACATTTGCTTTGACAAGTAAAAATTGTTTGTACGCGCTAAAGGGGAATTCACTTAAATCTTTAAGCTAGTGTTCGCAAACTATCGATACTATCGATGGTTTCAGACTTTTTTCTTTCATAAATACTTTTTGTGATATGAACATACTTCGCAAAAATTTAATTTGACAAAAAAAATTTAGGTACATAAAATTTCAAATCGTGCTAAATGGAATAAATTCGTGTAAAAAAATTAAAAATATTCAATTTTCAAACCGTGTTATATCAAAACCGTGTACAAAAAGACCGTGTAAAAACAGACTTAGGTGTATTTATTTTTGACTTTACTATTTCATAAAAACCATTTTTATTAATATGTACAATAAATCAAATATTGTTATTATTTTTTATTTATTTTGTTGCATTTTTTCACACATTCCCAGTTTAACATTTATTCATATTGTTGTTTATTCATAGTCTATGAAAAATCATGTATTTTCCTCTCGTTTTCCCATCTATTAAATTATTTTCAAACAGGATGTGCAGTGCTTCTAGTTTTGCTGCAATTTCCGATACGATTGTTTTACAACAAAGACCATGCAATCCAATTATTGCCAGTCAACTTTTCGAATCACAGGCAACTCTTGGTTAGAGAATACATCAGTCGATGAGGTACATAGTACAAACTATCCATTTCGCACCGCAGACTCCTCGCATTGTCTGAAGTTTTAGTTTTTGTCCTCAAACCTTCATGTCACGAAGAACTATCATACATGAATAGTCGGAGAGACAAGCACACCAAAATTAATATTTCCCGTAAATTTAGAAAATAACAAATTTATAATTACAATGTATTAAATTAAAATCAATATCATTGAATGATTTTTTGCTGCATAATTATTCTTTCATAATTTTCTCTATATTGAAAATACGTGCGCTTTATCCATTTATATTAAAAAGATCTAGTAACATTTATATAAACAAAAATAATTTCAGTTTTTGAAAATTTTGAAAACTTTGAAATTTCTTGAAAGTTTTTCGTACCCAATCATGTCGGTTGATCCAGAGTGTCGAAAATATCTTATTTTCGAACGCCAAAAGGCATTTGTTTTAACTTTTTTCTGGATCTCCGAAACCACTGGACTTGCTTTTGCAAGAAATTTAATCAATTCTTCATTACGTCAATACAAGTGGAATTTCTCACATTTTTTTTTTGACATTTTCTGCATTCTTTGCTCCATATCTTCGAAACGGCTGGACCAACTTTTGCCAAAAACTAATTAGCACGTCTCTTTATTAATAGAAATCGAATGCTTTTCGAATAATTCAAATCAGTGCTCCCGAAAAAGTCAAAGGAAAATTGTATCCATGCATACATCGCACACACATCAATTTTTCTAAGGTTTGCCAAAATGTTCACACACCTCTGAAACGTAAAGATATTCAAAAAAATCATTTTCGGTTTTTGGACGATTACTATAACTTACCCTGCGGAGAGTTAAAAATATAGAAATGCACTTTAAATGAACCAAAAATTGCAATAACGATTTGAAATTCTCAGTATTTGGAGTGGAATTCTTCAATAATTTACTTCAGAGTGACATATCTTAAAACAGAAGTCGTCTAAAGGTGACATTCGTACATACAGGTCGTCAAGCGAATGTCGTCTATAGAAGACGGTTAATAGAGTGCAAAATATTCAATAGAATTCTTGCTAGTAATAGCGTGCATGTGAATAATAGAAAATGTGAACAAATACATAATAATAAACTTTGATATGTTATGTCGTATCTCCTTGGACCAATGTCAGTCTATTGTGTCGGGTCGCTTGCTCTATTCTATATACTCACTAGGTGTCATGTTCATATTCAGTGGATAAATAACAACGCGTTGTGCCGTCACAATCGCACGCTCGCCGCATTATATATTGTTCCTCTATCGAGACGAGCGTCTTGATGCAGGAGAACAGTATCAAAGTAAACTTATCTGGGTTGGAAACAGGTACAATGGCGACAAGTGTTTCCGCGTTGTTACACAGAGGATTGCATTAGTAGATAATATTTTAGTTTGCGTCAAAAGGGGTTTCTTTATAGTAATAAATGATTTTTACAAAGCATCAAAATATATAAATCAAAATAATATAAATATATAAATACCATATATAAGGGAGACTGAGTATGGTTGTGCCAGGTTACGGTAGTGACAGTCGTCAGAACAGCTAAATACTGATTTTGACATGGGGTTCAAAGAGGAAAGATGAAGTATAACTGTTTGAACAAGTTCATATTATTGCATTGAGTCAGCCCGCTATATTAGCATGATCTATAGACCGAATTCGATTTCTTTCATTAATAACTTTATTTGTATACTAATTGATCCCTTTGTTTGTTATTTTACTGTAACGTGAACATTAGTAGTTGATTCATTACCAGTAAGTTTTGTTTTATGTGACATATATGTTGTGACATGTATTTTTTTGTCCTTTTTGGGTGAAATTAAACAGATAAGGACAAATCTAACTTAACCAACACAAAATACGAAAGAAAAAAGGAAAGGAAAAGTCAATACAAGAAAACAAAAGAATTCACAAAAATTTCATTAAGTAGTTATATTTTGTTGTATTTTTTTATTTATATTATATTCATAAGCTTTATTTAAATGATTATGTTGTGTTGTGTTATATTTAAATAATTACGTTGTGTCGTTATAACCCATTTTGGTGTTAATAGCTATTGTTTTTTACCCTGTTCTTATGTCTGTCACAACCGCCCCTCGGGTATGAACGGTTGTGACACTCGCCCTTTTCTTGTATGATTTGATTTTATGACTAATCCATTGTATTCAAGGACAGTAATTTAGTGTTCTAATTACCATTTATTTTACTTTTTTTTCAGCTGGCTAGTAAATTAACCAAAATTATTGCTAATCAAAAAAAAATTAGCACAACCGTACCCAGTCCATGGACATGCAGGCATTAAAATATGTATAGTTCCAATAAATTTAATTTTATTTATTTATTTATTAAATTATGTTCGAACATTTTGAGTTATATATTACATTTTATACATGAGTTTTTAACAACTGCGATAAAAATATTTGTAATTATAAATTAATATAATAATTTCCATATAAATTCATCCTAGATAATTTAAAGGTACCCTACCCTATTCTAAGAATATAGGTCAAAAAGATGAATGAGATCCCACTATGTCATCACATTTCAAGTTGAAAGTTGGGTAAAATGTTGATATAGCAAATAAATCAGTTATGAAAGTTCAGCACGAGTCATATTAAACTTACGATATTAGATTTGAGCGCAGTCACATATCGAAAAACTTTTTTGTTTCGTGCCAAAGAAATCTTCTACTGGCACGATGTGATTTATGAAAAATTATAATTTACATTGGAGTTTAGCTTTTGTGTAATAAATCAATAAAAAGAATATTAAAAGTTGGAAATATTCCGACAATATGTAAGTGAGGTCGTATATCAATATTAAAGTCTCGGATTATTTGCCTAACATGTGCCAAAAATAGAATCATGGCAGTTTCTATTATGGTTTTGTAATAAAATAAATTTAAAAAATAAGGTCAGAGTTATAATATAATTGAATGAAGTTTATATTCTGAATATTTGCAACAATATTTAATAGATAATTTACTATGGTATTTGTTGTTGGTAGTCCGGTCTAAAGAAAAGGTTCTCTTACTATTAATTAATATTTTGTAGAGCTTTAATGGAATTCACCATCTCTTTTTGTCATTTGACATGGTGTAGGGATCGTTTGATGATTATTTTCGTGAAGGCAAAGATAATCAAAAAAATGCATAGATCCAAAATTTTTGGAGTAAGATATTCCCTATACCAAACTAAATTTATTAATTTTGTTTCTCTATTTCTGTGCTAATCAACTTTCTAACTTTAAATTAAACCAACTTTCATAGATAATTTAGCAATGGTATATTTAATAGAAGTGCTCACAAGAAAACCAGGTTCTCTAATTTTTAGTTTAGTAGTATTCAGTAAAGCTTTTTTGCCATTTTACATGGTCTGTAGGGAATGCGTGATAATTGTTTTTGTGATGGCAAAAGAAATAGGTTCCAAACTAAATTGTATATTTCATTATCTTATACCATCTTGCTTATCCACTTCCAAAATTTAAATTGATTCATAGATAAATAACAATGTCATTTTCATAAGCGGTAGTCAGAAGAAAACCAGGTTCTCTTATTATTGGTAGTCCGGTAGTTTGGTAGTCTGAAGAAAATCAGGTTCTTTTATTGCTAATTAATATTTTGTAGAGCTTTAATGAAATTAAAATTAAATTTATCTTTTTTGTCATTTTACATGGTGTACAGATCGTGTTATCGTTATTTGTCTGAAGGCAAAGATAATCAAGAAGATGCATAGATCCGAAATTTTTTGCAGTAAAGTGTTCCATATGCCAAACTAAATTTATTAATTTTGTCTCTCAATTTCTGTTCTAATCGACTTTCTAACTTTCAATTAAACCAACTTTCATAGATAATTTAGCAATGGTACATTTAATAGAAGTTCTCGAAAGAAAATCAGGTTCTCTAATTGTTAGTTTAGTAATATTTTGTAAAGCTTTAAATGAATTCGACGTCTTTTTTGCCAAAAGAAATAAAAAATGCCCTAATATGATACATAGATTCCCTAGTATGTACAGTACTAGGTTTCAATACTCTAGGTTCCAAACTAAATTGTATATTTCATTATCCTGTACCTTCTTGCTCATCCACTTCCAAAATTTAAATTGAACCCACTTTCATAGATAATCAACAATGGCATTTTCAAGAGCGGTAGTCAGAAGAAAACCAGGTTCTCTTATACTTAAGTAATATTTTCTGTAGCTTTAAACGAAATCAATGTCTTTATTTGCCATTTTATATGGTCTGTATAGAACGCGCAATGTGTGTTTGTGATAATCAAAAAGGATACATAGATTCCCTAATTTGTACGGTAAAATTATATCTGTTTCAAACTAAATTGAACATCTCACTATCTCTCTACCTTCGTACTAATCCAATTCCAAAATTTAAATTAAACCCACTGTCCGCATTACAATGCCTATCCTAAGATAAAGATCGTTAGCTGCTCAATACCCACTATATATGTCATATAGATAAGATATCTCATATGAAACATTCCCGAACCGCCGCAGCGGTACATAACTACTATGTTTTCTGGCTTCGGTTCGGCTTGGCGATATGCCCGCGCTCGATACTTTGCTATGACCGTGTCTATAGGCCATGGGTGGCGGTTGGCTTTCATACGACGAGCAAAAAGGCCGATACATTGCGTATATCAGCCGCCGCGTTGACCGCGCTCGCTCATCCGATTCTATCTGCGCCCGTGATTAAAATTCATTATCCGCATTCATCGCATGGGATAAAACACTATCGGGAACAAAAAGTTCTATTGGTAACGAATGTCACAGAATTCGACGGGATGGTAAATCGTGACATTCAGGAATATATTGTAGGTGAAACATGCTATATTTACACAAGAGCATATAAAGTGTTTACAGTTGTTTTATTTTATTGTTTCATATTGATTAATCTATAGTTATTTT
>NW_020536999.1:34885735-34898659 GCF_003426905.1 Ctenocephalides felis | reverse complement strand
AAGAACTAGTAATAAGGTAGTACTAGTTATTACCAGTAATAATGTAGTACTAATGATTAATTTGTAAACGATTTAGAAGTTTCTGAATAGATAATTATTCATTCATTAAAGTCGAAGAAAATGTTCAAAATCGATTATCTAAAGAAGTGTTAGTTGAAAGCTCTCACAATAAACTAGAGCTTAATCATTTGAGCTTAATATCTATGATAACATTACACTAAATCAAATAATAATGATATTATAACATTCAAAACATGATTTAAACTCATTAAAATTTATTAGAAAATCTAGTTGTTCTCCAAAATCTCAAAAAGCCAGAAGGAATCAAAATCTTCTTCAACGTCTGCATTTGGTTTTTCAATTCAAATCTCCCTCACTTCGTCTGAGGAACAAGATTTTCCGAACAAGTGCCAATCAGGTTCGCTTTTGCAACTGCACTTGAATAAGTTTCGTGCGATTCATCGAAACAAGATTCCAACAAGTTTGAGTAATGCGTATTCAAATTCTGTGAGAAATAATACTTGATTGCTGTATTCTTCACAATTCTGAAGGAACAAGATATAATTGTAAATGTCTAGAGTGGAAATTGGAAACCTTTATGAAGTTAAACGATGAATTTTAAGAGTATTTTATGTAATATACATTAGTAATTTGTCTAGAGTGAGAATCATCTTCAAAATATCAATACATAATTGACTGTGCCAGCAGTTAATTTTCTGAAGACAATAGGTTTAAATTATATATTATAAATTTTGGAATAATTTGCAAGTGGATAATTGCTCCGAAACTTCTAATTTTATCATATTCATTGAGTATAATGGTATTATTTGAATAAAACTTATTCAATTACTGTAAAAAATAATACCTTGATTGCTGTATTCATCAATCTGAAGAATCGAGATATAATTGTAAATATTTAGAGAATTAGAAATCATAACGAAGTGGTTCAATTTACTTGTAATTCATGGTATATTACCATCGATGGACATAACCTCGTATTTTCCAATCTTCAACATTTTCCAAATAACTTCTCATGTAAGAGTAGTAGTGTTCGAAAAATCATTAGACGCCACACCGTCCTCTATTTCCTATTCACCAGAGATCGTTAGACACTAAACATGCATTTTAGTACCCAAACGACACTATTTGCATATAAATGGTCGATTATAATACATTATAATGAGATTTTCGATGTCGAACTCTGAATCTAAAATTAAAATCGATTTAAGCGAAGTAAAGTTACAGCGTAAAGAACTATATAAGTCTTAAGTTGCATGTAAAAAATAATTAGTTGGCATGAATATTTCAATTTATGAACAATTATTAAATTATATAGAATTGTCTTCAAAAATGAATTAAAATATGAAATGAGATCAGAATAGCTCATTTTGTCATATATAACATAAGGATGGTAAAATATAATTGTAGCAACACGAGTTGGTATTGATTTACTAGTTGTCTTTAGCGAGAAAAATCATAAAAACATATCGATTTCATAAATAATCCGATTTTCAATATAATTTCACAAAATTCTATTTTTAATAAATAATATCCTACATTGGTGACCCAATATTGGTAGCTGGTAATCAGGCTAGCTAGTAAATGTGCTAGTTAAATATGAAATTAACAAAGTTAATTGTGCATACAAGAAAAAACTACTTGGATTTCTTCTTATATTTTTCAATTTATTTACTGACTCATTGTTCCGTAAAATTAAAACTATCTAATACTAAAACTATCAATTTGTTACGTAGGTACTGACTGTTTCCGGGGTATGTGTAATGCAAACATCAACAACATAAAATAAACATGTTTTTCAATTTAATATCATTTTTCGTTACTCAATCATATAAGGCAGGTAAACATGTTTTTAATATAAGTTGCTATTTACATTTCCGCGAGGAACAATTATAACACCAGTGCAATTTGAATGCTGGTTTCATATCAATAAAAATCGTTAGAAAACTCTGGATACCAAATACTTAGTTGCCGGTTACTATAATTTATGAAACTAAAGTAAAGTAATCTATGGACATGAAAGATGAGACTATTAACGTAGATCTGTTATTATACGATTAGGGCTTTAACTTTAGAGAGCTGCCAATATTCGTAGTTAGAATTGTTAAGCGCCGAATACCCACCGCGGATGTGTACTCGAGTAAGCTGGAAGATTTGCGCGGAATTAGTTAAGTGCATATTGGTTTAATTCCGGAATAGGTGAGGGATTTGTCCCGCAATGATAGAACTTGAATCCAGAGCACGTGCTCTGTTGGAATCATAAAATTAATTCTACTGTAATAAATTTTCAACCGTAAGCTGGCATGCTCCAATAATTTGTCACAAATAATAAATATTTGAATACTGGCAGATAGAACGTAAGTACTTCACTTTGTTATATTACATGAAAAGTAGATGGCAGGAAGCATCTAACAAAAATTTTAGAATTTGGTTACTATATTGGATTACATTAGGCAACCATCGAAATTTTACATTTCACGCATTTGAGATATTAAACTTTGTAAAAATAGAGAATACTGATTTTGGCTCTAGTATCATTCTATTTTTCTATAAATTGATATTTCAAAATCAAAGTTCCCAAAAAATAGATAAAAGGTCCATCTTAACCTAAAATTTATTTCATCTATATTTAATAATAAATTTCCTTCACGTTGCATTTTATTCATTTTTTTCTAAACCTCGTAACGCCTTTTTTGTTTATTCAGTTCTAAAAATATTACTGATATCCATTATTTGCTTATACAATGAATAAGCCCTAACACTCAATATTCTATTCAATTTTATGTTCAAAAATAAACTTAGTAAATACGGATATTTCATTTCGCCTCGGAATAAAATATACCTACGATGAAATAACAATTCTAAAAAATGCAACACGATGAATGCACAGAAAATAAACTTTTAATAGTATAAACTTTTTGCGAAAGCTGTAAAATATTACTACACTCCATATTGCTTTATATAACAGCATTATATTTGCTTTGAACGATATAAATTCTCTCTTTTACAATAATAAATCTATTATATAATATGATAAACTTTTCATTCGAAATGCCTGAAAATAAGTTTATAAATGCATAACGGATAATACATTTTTAACAACACTATTAAATGAGAAAATCATTTATATTTTTGGCTTTTTACAAAATGTCATATATATTTTTTTAAATTTATTGTTTAATTTAATAACTCTACTCGTAGAGAAATAAAGTGTACGTGAAATACAGATTAAACTTTAACAAAATTGTTCATTCATTATCTTTAATATATTTTATTTATTGTTTCTGTTGCGAATTTTATGATGTAGTTATTTCATGATTTACACAAGTTTGAAAACTTGTTGTGAAATATTATTTGATATTAATATCAAATGCAGTAATATTTCTCAGAAACAATCGTATAACTGTTCATTTATTTTCCAATTATTTAATAAATCGAACTCAATAAAGTTTCTTTTGTCGATATAATGAAATATTTCCTTCAATGCAATTGTAGTCATTATTGTGTACTTCATAATAGTTTTAATGCATCTTATGGTATAAAAATAAGAAATACTCTCGAAAACAAATAAAAAATATAATTCATAATAAAATAGTAACTCGTAGTAAACCATAAATAATTGTAATAAGAATTGTGAATCATAAATCGTCTCAAACTATTATTGTTCTTATAATTATATATGTTCATATTCAGGTATATATATATATATATATATATATATATACATCTATAAAAAATTTTACTTACATAATTTCGAATCAAATCAGGATGGTTTTTCTCCAAACCGTCGTCCAAAATCGTGACTACAACTCCTTTACCGGTAATTCCTTCTTTCCAAGCTGGTATGACATTCATATCTAGGCCTGAACCTCGATTCTGCAAATAAATTAAAAAGTTTGAAAATATATGCCTTACAATAGTGTCATAAATATTAAACTTGACCCAATATAATGGATATAAATAGTAATTCAAATTTTGTTCAGGAATATGTGGAAAAATAAAAGTTCTTACAGATAAATAATTAAGAAATAAATTAAAAATTTCGAACCAAAATTATGACAAATTATAATATTAGTTCGAAAATAAATATATATTCATAATTAATGATTCCTTCTATTATGAGATGTTAAATTTTGTGTACAGCAACGATCAAATTAAATTGGTTTATAAAAAATGATAGTATTAAATGTACACTAATGAGATTTATTATAGTCTGTACGACAGCTGGGTATAATGTCATAATTCATCATAAACTATATTGAAAATATATTATGCCAGATTACTTAGCCAAATATAATAGGGCATTAAAAATAATAATTATCATTATTAATTGTTATCGTTAAAATATATATTGTATTTGTATCGATACGTGAGCATTATAATGCTGACACACAGTTAAGGTCTTAGTCTTTAGGTCTTAAAATCAACGTATGGGCTACAATATAATATATTTAGAGAATTTCTTTGCTAAACCAATATTACTGAAGCTGTTAAATAAATGTAAGGTGACCATATTTTTCTAATTGTAAGTCAAAAAAGGGACGACAATGTTTAGTTATGAAAATCAGAGTCAGGGTGGAAGGTAGGTCTTTAAAATCACAAATGCCATTTAAAGATACAATAAAACATTTTTTTTTATATGAATCATTTTTTTAAATCATTATTGCGGACTTTTAGTAAAAACTTTATTTTTAGATTTTATGTAATTATCTACGGTTTTATATTATATCTTATATTTTTTTTATCTTATACTTTTCGCTATTGAGCCTTGTATAAAATTTTATTCCACTTTCTTCATAATTAATTAAAAAAAAGTTCGTTTGTTTTCATAATTTTTGGTAATTTACCTTGTTTTTCGAAAAACCGGTACAATCAATTTTTAGAAAAACCCGGGACACAAGGTGCAAATCCGAGACCGTCCCAGCCAAACCGCGACATATAGCCACCTTAATAAATGTAGACTTCGTTTTAACACAGGATCCGTTATGAAGCTTTGTTTCGCTTTATCACATTTTTTGCACAATATTCAAGATTCTATTTCACATAAACATTGTTCTAAATATGTTACCGTAGCTTGTAATATGTAGATTTGTAGCACCGGGCGCACATAACTACATGTTAACATCGTCCCTAACAGCACACCTCTGTCGGTCGTAAAGAGTAACGGCTTCGGCAGATAATGGAAATTGATATGTCGCGCGAAGGGATTTAGAGATTCCGTTCCGGATATGTACATTCGATTCGTGGTCTTGTTCTAACCATTTTATATTTATGAAGGTGTAGTAAGTAGATAAATGAGATCACTCTTGGTCGTAAAATATTAGGACTTAGAAGCGTAAATTTTCACGTACGCTGGAATACGGAATTTAACAAAATTTGTTATTGTTTGAAATTGAATAATAATCGTTTTCGTAAACTATATATAAATGTAAATGTGCGTCAAGTTTCATCAAATGCGCAAAATCGGTGCTTCAGAAAATACTATTTGTTTAAATAGTTTTGAGCGCGAAGCCAACAGCTTATCTCGAGAATATTTGAACTTACCAACTTTAAATTTTGGTCACGATTTTGGTGATCCATAGTAACAATGTGCGCCAAGCTTCATCGAATTCACAAAATCCGTTTTTAATAATTGTGAACACGCTTGTTTAAAAAACTTTAGTTTAAAATTACATTTTTTAAGACCATTTATATATACCTACCTACTTTAAAGTATAAGCAATTCTTTATGTTATCATAATTCAGAAATTAATTATTAGCTTTTCAACTGAATATATAAAGAAATGTTCAAGTTTAATAAATATCGGCCATTCCATTCATTCTATAGCAAATATGTAGGTCGCGTGCTGATATCGCCCCTCGTCGTATAAGAGGGTTTTCTTATCTTCTACTCGAATAAGCTGCCGAATTATGATCTGGGAAACTCAGTTTATTTGCAACTGTTTCTCACAGATTATAAATCTTTTGTGGTTCAGCTATACAAAAATATTGTATCAAAGAAGATTTCAAAGAAGAATGAATATTATAGACATGGCAAATATATAAGCAAAAAACAAAAATTAATATAATTTATATAAAATAAAGAAAACATATCGATTATCCGAGCTCTGCGCGATGATGTCTGAGGAAAAGTCATTTCAACACACAACCTAGAAGTTCTCATAAAAATTCTCCCGACTACTAACAAACAGAAATCATGTCGTTAACTGCACGATCTGTTTGTTATATGACAAGTAGTCAATAACTCGAAAATAACGAGCAATAAACAGAAGTTACGAGCATCGATGGGGTGCGACGTTTGTCATAATTACCCAAAGCTCAGTTGGAATAAGATCAGTTTATGACGACATTAACCGAATTAACTGGTTGCAGTTAAGAAGATACGGAATCTGAGTTGATATGGCATTCACCACAATAGGAACTCGAAGCAACACAGAGAAGAAAAAAACTTTATATATTAAACTAATGTTTTTATTTGTTTAATGAAGCAACTGCACACTTTTGTATACTAGGTCTGTCTGCAGGACAGTAGCTAAAATAACATGATGCCGGGTGGTTTACATATCTGATCGAGACAAAGAAATTATATACATTAACATACTTTTAAAATAATTTTAATTAAATAAAATATTTAGTACAATTTTCACATCGGAGCTCGAATTATTCCTTAAACTATTCTGCCGCATCTAAGATTATACTAAAAGGTTAGTACCCGTCTTTATATAATATATCTTATGTCTACATCTGAATTTTGGGTTATAGCTGAAGCTCAAGAACGTCTTTGTGCATATCACAGAAGTGCAGAAATTTAAGCTCTTAACCGGAGATTACGAGCTCGTCGTTGTGCGAGACAAGTTAACCGCATTAATATCGGCCGACGGTTAAACACAACAGTTATACGACCACACAGTAGTAAGTGGATGCATAATCCGACGATATTAAGAGCTCATATATTATGACCAGAGACGGAGATGTCAGTTTTAGGACGATATTCAATGAGCTATTCAGTAGAAATTCAATTTATATTTTGTCGGATTAAAAGTTATTAACATTCACGAATCACATTGGTTATGCAAAAAGAGAATGAAATAATCATTATCCTATTTGAGCACGCTTTCAGAATTAAAATATGATTTTTTGGTATTTGTTTTATTCATTTAGCTTTACGCTTTTGAATATATATCAGCATACACATATTTATATGGGCCACAAAATCATAAATCAAATATGGTTTATATATAACAGATCTGGCTTAAAGCTGCAGAAACCAAACAACCTAAAAACAAGCAAGTGAAAACATGAAGTTAAAAATTAAGATATAAATTAGATTCAAATAATTGAATTTTGATAAACGTTAAAAAATAGTATTTTTTTTGCGTTTATTAATACTAGAAGGTTTTAAATAATTATAACAAGATTTTGCAAATTTTCTAACGTCAGAGTTTTTGTCTTTATATAGAATGATAGGATGATTTGTATCAAAAGTGTGTTCAACGTTAATCATATGTTCAGAAAACATAGTTTTGAATTGTTTGGGGTTTTCAAAATTATAAATATATTAATTCATTTCCTCGTATATATATATATATATATATATATATATATATATATATATATATATATATATTGGAAACCTTCGCCGATGTAACAAACATTGCAGTCATAGTAATACATACTAACTAATTGTAAATAATTCTAACTTTTGGGGTTTCTAAAATTTGAAACAAATTAAAGGAGCTAAAAATTGTCAAAATTATAACTAAGAGGAAACTAATTGAAGAATTAGTTAATTAATTTAAAAAAAGGAATACTATTTAGGTACGGCCAGGAAATAATACCTTAAATATTTTCAAACTAAGTTATCGATTAAAGAATACAGATTATGATTTCATCGCTTTAACTTACAAACAATTATAAACTATTAACATTTTGCTTTTCTTTTAAATCCTTTTTAATGAAGCTTTTCCAAATTTGAGTTGTAGAATAGATTTAAAAATGAGATCGCCTATTATTACTAGGATCTGAAGTAGCTTTTTCAATATATTTTAGTACTTTAGTTTTATGTACTTTATTCTATCATGCTACCAGTCTCAATTAAATTCGACGTTTGAAAATTAATTCGCACTCAGCAATATTAAACTGCGGTTTTATTAAGTGCAACGTGGAGCGTGTGCGCTTTGCGAATTCTCATTGCGAAAGCAAAAGATTCCCCGCTAATCCATTAAACGCAAAGGCAATATATCTCGCGGAGCCCAGTATCGTTTGGTGCCGCGACGTTCTGATGCTGTGCAGCTTGGCGTACATTAAATTCCATTCGCTTTTGTTGTTCCGCGATCATTCGAAACAAGAATTAATGAAAGCCACGATCAGGAAACCATAAACTACCTTATTGTTCTTTTGCTCGTACGACGATTTGCTACAAGATAGAATTTTGCCACCAGAATCTGGTGAAAGATGAAAGATCCGAATTGGAGGAAAATTGACTGAAGCAATTTAGTGCATTTCTTGAATTAAAAACAAATAATTGATCTAGTGTTGTCCTGTACACCATTAAAATGTATTTTAATAAAAAATCATGCATATCCAATCTTTCCAATATTGATTTGTTAAAATGTAATAAAGACAAATTAAGTCTAATTTGCTTCGGTGTTTTTCAAGAGTTTATCTGCTAAAAATATATTTATTAATATATTTGATTAAAATTTAATAAATTCACTTGATTTCAACACAGAAATATAATTTGAGCTTAGTATACATATGATATACTGATGACAAATACATAGTAACTGGTTGAAGTGACAAAAAGGCAACAGTCTACGAAGTTATTTATTGAATATGTTGCAAAAATGAAGAATTATCCTATCAAGGAAAATGTCATTAAATCTTGGTTGGATTTATTTTTGCATCTTTGGAAGTGTTACGTTGACATGTGTCTACTTATAAAATTGACTTGTTTTGTTATGTAAACTTTTAATTCTATATTGTTAAACAATTGTGATAAAACATACAATATTATGTATTGATGTAATAGATATAACAATTGTGTTGAAGACATTGTGTCAAAAATATATTCTAAGTATAAATATAAGTACATGTGCTGTACATACCTTATTCTCCATGACTTATGTTGAAAATATATAAAAATTTTAAATGCTACTTTTTGCAAAATTATAGATATTAATTAGCGTTTATGAAAAGGTTTAAATTGAATAAATATAAAGCATATACTTCAAAGCAAATGTTCCTATGCACAGACTAATAGAATGGAACACAGATATATGATATGATGTATTAAAAACTTAAATCAAATGGCACATACTAATAAGTCGAGTTATCTTCATTATCAGCTTTAATTGAGTATTCTGGTATTGGAAGAACTCAAAAAATATGTTCATTATTTAGTACGTTAATTAGTAACTATCTGCACCATTGCTTAACATTTTTGTATTTTGTACATTGGGTTGAATTAATTAATATAGTAGATAATTATCCTTATCTGTATAATTAAATTGAAATTGAGTATGAAGAGTATCTAGTAACTGAATTTACTACTAATAACTGTTATTTGATTGTCTCTCAAAGTAATTTATATTAAAATCTATACTAAACTCAAATTAAACATCTGTGTCTAAATCAAGTGAATTTAAATGAAATACTGTCCTTAACACTAGAATGACGGAGGTTGGTTGTATACATATTTTGCCTGATTGAGAGTCAATTTGGGTAAGGGATTAGGGAGAAATAGATATTAATTTTTGTATACTTTTCATTGTACTATGAAAAACCAAAAAAAATATTTAAAAAATGACTTGAAATTGTTATGTATATCACATAAACAATGCGAATGAGTCAAATTGACTCGTTCCGTCATTTAACGACTTGAAGACATAGAACAATTTAGGTTAGAAGCACTTGAAAAACATCGAATCAAATTAGACTTACTTTATCTTTATTACATTCTAGTAAATAAATAATTAAAATATTAGCCATGAACGTAATTACAATAAATTTTATCTATTAACCGAATATCATTTTTGTTTTTAATTCATGAAATTCGAACACCTTTAATCATTCTTAACCAATTTGAGTTCAGCACTTTTTACCCCCTCTATTGCAATTATCGGTCAAAAATATTTGATAATTCAAATAATATCATATTATTTGCAATTACTATAATTTATGATCATATATCTTCTCTATATTCGAGTATTGTATTAAATTGTCATTTTAATTATAGTTTTATATGTTCTTTATTTCATAATTCACAAATTATAAGTTATATATTAATATTAATTCCAGCTTCGAAAAAATCTTTTTCATAAAGCTCATTCATGAATATAACAAAGAAAACCTACAGCTACTATATAAACACCACCAGACCGAAATAAATGATGCTTGAACTGTCACACAGCGCCTGATAATGTAGGCTTGGTTGCATTCATCACGCTTTGTTTAAACCTAGAATTTATTACTGTCGTCTGGCGCTGATTCCGAGCCCACTTCACCCTTAAATACTGAAGCTCTTTGCATCCCTCCCGGGGTCTAAAACAAAATTGTAACAACGACTGAAAACCACCACCGAAGTGGTTGCGTACATACTTGCGAAGCAATATATTTCATTACGTTTGCCGCAAAACCGCGCGGTTTGGACGGACTGAGGAAACGAGAGCTGGGATTTTAATATTCAAAGAAATAATAAATCCACAACTAAACATTATAATATTGAAATTAAATAACAAATTTCAATAATAAAATGTAGTTATTTCAAATAAAAGCTTGTATATTTGAGCCTTCAAAAAAAGTTGATACCGGGGTTAAATATTGTAAACTTAAATAAAATATTGGATCGTCGAGTTCTATTAAACTAATTCACATTTATACAATGTTTTCACACATGATTCAGATTCGTTGATTCTAAGCAGAACTATCTGATTTTTTTCAAAATTCCAAAAGAATTCTATATATAATATCATACGTATGATGATGAAAAATTATGCCTATATTAAAAGTTAAATTTTATATTAATTTATTTAATATACTAACAATAAATTTATTTATTTGATATACCTATTGAGAATAATTAATACACTTTCCAAATGTTCAATTTTAATTGTGTTTTACGAAAATAGTCGCTCTTTCACTACATTTCAACAGAATGCTCTTGAGTCTACATCAAACGAATTAATAACAAGAAGCTCCATGATCAATAAAGTTCCTCCACCGTTCTGTGTATTGATAAATTAAACTTGAAATCCTCAAAATCAAAAATGTATTATGCATGATTTTTAAATTAAATCTGTTTGTAATATGATAGACAGTCTGTTTTTTCAGAATTCGAATTAATACCGTGGTAGAAAAACGCAAATAAATAAAAGCAAACAGAATTAATTAAACCTATAGTTTGTATAAATCTGGTAAATTTTTAATTAAAAACATTGAAATAGCGCAATATTTCATGGCATCGACGTGATTACAGGATAAAAACGCATTTAAAAATCATATTCCGAATCCAAGGCCAATAATATAAAAACGTGAAGTAATTGCGAGTTGAAAATTCATTTTCTGGCACTGGTTTTAGATAACTTAGTCCAACAGTTTATAGAACATGATCTACAAAGTTTAAAATAAATAAAGTTTACAAACTTGTACACAGAATAGCAATGTGCAGTCATAAAAAGTATCTTAAAAGTTTTACTAGATTTTAAATGAACCCAGAAGAGATGGGGTAATGCTGAGCTTCTTGTTCTTTGTATTAAGTTTTGACGCCATGCGATATAATAAAACTTTGTTAAAAAATAAAATTGCATTAAAACCTTCTCAATTTTCTAATTAAAATTTAATGAAGTGTTTCAGTAGAATACATTTTATTTTGTATTAGTGGCATTCATATATATATATATATATATATATATATATATATATATATATATAATTCACTGAATAATGAAGTCGTTGAACATGATTCAAGTCCATCCACGTTAATAATTCATAAACGAAAGTTCAATTCAATTTCCACCATAATTGGTACAAATTAAAATCTTGATTTGAAATATATTTAAATTTTATCTCATTTACATTTACGCCTCGTGGTCGGATCGTTTAATTACTTGCTTAACCCTTATTACATTGTAAAATCAAAAGATAGAGACTGCCCCAGAAAGTAACGAAGCGTAATTAACATAGGTTTCGTTTTATTGTCCAAAAGATATCATTGAAAGTCCGATGTTAAATCGAACGTAAGAATTTAATGGAGCATATTGAATTATTTGTAAAATACAAAAATTAAAGAATAAATACATAAAATATCAAATGTTGATGAAGTTGGTTGGAAGAGATGTTCAATCTTGTGATTTCAATTTCCATTCGGATTTTAATTTTTTATTCATGTTAGGGATTATTTGTGATGTCTGAATATCCAAATTACTTTGCCTATTCAAATAGAATATAAATCATTATGAATATTAGGTAATTAAATAAATTTTTAAATATGTTATGCGTACCCAGCGAAGTTTTAATGCATATTATTAAATATTTAAGCAAAAAGCATACATACAATATCCATTCATATTTCACATTTATAAGTAATTCGAAGAGGCAACAATTATTCGTACTTCCATCAATGATCTATAAGAGAATATAAGAAGCGTGTACACCGACATGATTGTATTTCTATATATGCAAACTTTTCAATCAAATTTTTGCTCGCATTTGAAAAAGTATTGAACCACAGTTATGTTTAATACAAATGCTTTCGGCAAATGATATAATATTAAAGTTGCTCATACACATTGAACATTCATGGAAAGTTCCGAAACACCTTCGCATAACAAATCTCGTTAAAAGTTCCTGGTTTCTAAGATTATGGAACCGCAGAGAGAATATCTTGTAAAATATTTTTAGGAAAAA